>NC_136706.1:24831750-24864250 GCF_947650265.1 Symphodus melops
CTGAGTCATCCTCCGGACAGTCTGTTCTTTAAGTCTGTGCTGAGTCATCCTCCGGACAGTCTGTTCTTTAAGTCTGTGCTGAGTCATCCTCCGGACAGTCTGTTCTTTAAGTCTGTGCTGAGTCATCCTCCGGACAGTCTGTTCTTTAAGTCTGTGCTGAGTCATCTCTGGTCTCTGTCTGGCTTTCAGCTCTCCGAGGATTCGGACCCTGGCCCGGGCGTTGACCCCGGCCTTCCTGAGGTTTGGAGTCATGGTGTTCACTCCTCAGAGGAGTCCGAGGCCGGGTTCAGGAGTCTCTGCAGGTAACGTCACACACCTCTTTGTTTTCCTCCCACGCGTGACGCGTGTTCAGACGTGTTTGTTTTTGCAGAACACAGAAGAACCTTCCTGACTCAGCAGAACACTGGCAAACAAAACCAGAGTGCATTATGGGAGTTTATGTTATTTTCTTAACTGGACTCAATAGAAAAACCAGCAGGCTGGGGGGGGGGGTCACAAAAGACTTGAACAAACAGACTAAAACTGTGTATGTGTGTGTGTGTGTGTGTGTGTGTGTCTGTGTGTGTGTGTGTGTGTGTGTGTGTGTGTGTCTGTGTGTGTGTCTGTGTGTGTGTGTGTGTGTCTGTGTGTGTGTGTGTGTCTGTGTGTGTGTGTGTGTGTGTGTGTGTGTCTCTGTGTGTGTGTGTGTGTGTGTGTCTCTGTGTGTGTGTGTGTGTGTGTCTCTGTGTGTGTGTGTGTGTGTGTGTCTCTGTGTGTGTGTGTGTGTGTGTGTGTGTGTGTGTGTGTGTGTGTGTGTCTGTGTGTGTGACTGTGTGTCTGTGTGTGTGTCTGTGTGTGTGTGTGTGTGTGTGTCTCTGTGTGTGTCTGTGTGTGTGTGTGTCTCTGTGTGTGTGTGTGTGTGTGTCTCTGTGTGTGTGTGTGTGTCTCTGTGTGTGTGTCTCTGTGTGTGTGTGTGTCTCTCTGTGTGTGTGTGTGTGTGTGTGTGTGTCTCTGTGTGTGTGTGTGTGTGTGTCTGTGTGTGTGTGTGTGTGTGTCTCTCAGCACTAACATGTGAGGACCTGGAGCTGTCCCCGTGGCTGGAGGAGCGGCTGAAGACCGAGTGGACTCGGCAACAAGTCGTCCTCCTGAAGGAAGACCTGCGGAGGAAGTACAGGAGAGTCAAATACACAGGTACAGAGTGAGCTGTCATGTGACCTGTGCATCACGTCATCACATGACAGCTGCTGTCAGCTGTCATGTGATGACGGCTCAGGAGCGTCCATGTGTCTCTTCCTCATGGCTGCTCCTGTTTCATTTAAACAGACGATACACCTGTATGTTAAAGGCTCTTTAATCCCTCCTCTTCTGTCCCGTCATAAAGGGCTAGTCCGCCCGCTCTGGTGCGGCGTGCGTGCTGGACGCTTGTCTCTGCACCATGCGGGCACATGAGAGAGTCACAGCACTCGTCAGTGTGACTCTAGGCTGAAGCAGCCAATCAGATGATGTCAGTGTGTGTGTGTCTCTGTGTGTGTGTGTGTGTGTGTGTGTGTGTGTGTGTGTGTGTGTGTGTGTGTGTGTGTGTGTGTGTGTGTGTGTGTGTGTGTGTGTGTGTGTGTGTGTGTGTGTGTGTGTGTCTCTGTGTGTGTCTCTGTGTGTGTGTGTGTGTGTGTGTGTCTGTGTGTGTGTGTGTGTGTGTGTGTGTGTGTGTGTGTGTGTGTGTGTGTTGTAGAGACCACCATGGACATGCTGCACTCCTTCACTAACTGCTCGGGGATGGATCTGATCTTCGGGCTGAACGCGCTGCTCAGAACCGCCAACAACACGTGGAACAGCAGCAACGCCGGCCAGCTGCTGCGGTACTGTGAGTCCAGACGCTTCGCCGTCAGCTGGGAGCTCGGCAACGGTACGCTAAGCACGCGGGTCAACCACCACGACCACGGGTCACTGTGTGCAACATTCAACAGGTTCACCCGGCCGAGTGTGTGTGTGTGTCTCTGTGTGTGTGTGTGTGTGTGTGTGTGTGTGTGTGTGTGTCTGTGTGTGTGTGTCTCTGTGTGTGTGTGTGTGTGTGTGTCTCTGTGTGTGTGTGTGTGTGTGTGTCTCTGTGTGTGTGTGTGTGTGTGTGTGTCTCTGTGTGTGTGTGTGTGTGTGTGTGTGTGTGTGTGTGTGTGTGTGTGTGTGTGTGTCTCTGTGTGTGTGTGTGTGTGTGTGTGTGTGTGTGTGTGTGTGTGTGTGTGTGTGTCTGTGTGTGTCTGTGTGTGTCTCTGTGTGTGTGTGTGTGTGTGTGTGTGTGTGTGTGTGTCTGTGTGTGTCTGTGTGTCTCTCTGTGTGTGTGTGTGTGTGTGTGTGTGTGTGTCTGTGTGTGTCTCTGTGTGTGTGTGTGTGTGTGTCTGTGTGTGTGTGTGTGTGTGTCTGTGTGTGTGTGTGTGTGTGTGTGTGTGTGTGTGTGTCTGTGTGTGTGTCTGTGTGTGTGAGTCTCTGTGTGTGTGTGTGTGTGTGTGTGTGTGTGTGTGTGTGTGTGTGTGTCTCTGTGTGTGTGTCTCTCTGTGTGTGTGTGTGTGTGTGTGTCTCTCTGTGTGTGTGTGTGTGTCTCTCTGTGTGTGTGTGTGTGTGTGTGTGTGTGTGTGTGTCTCTCTCTGTGTGTGTGTGTGTGTGTGTGTGTGTGTGTGTGTGTCTGTCTGTGTGTGTGTGTGTGTGTGTGTGTGTGTGTCTCTCTGTGTGTGTGTGTGTGTGTGTGTGTGTGTGACTCTGTGTGTGTGTGTCTGTGTGTGTGTGTTTCACTTCTGTGTGTGTGTGTGACTCTGTGTGTGTGTGTGACTCTGTGTGTGTGTGTGTGTGTGTGTGTGTGTGTGTGTGTCTCTGTGTGTGTGTGTCTCTGTGTGTGTGTGTGTGTCTCTGTGTGTGTGTGTCTCTGTGTGTGTCTGTGTGTGTGTGTGTGTGTGTGTGTGTGTCTCTGTGTGTGTGTGTGTGTGTGTGTCTCTCTGTGTGTGTGTCTCTGTGTGTGTGTGTGTGTGTGTGTGTGTGTGTGTGTGTGTGTCTCTGTGTGTGTGTGTGTGTGTGTGTGTGTGTGTGTCTCTGTGTGTGTGTGTGTGTGTGTGTGTGTGACTTTCACTTCTGTGTTTTCGGCTCATGTGAAGTCGTTGAACACGTCTCTGCTCACACAGGAAGTCATTTGGTGTTTTTCGCTGAGTCGTGGTTTTGTGTCCAGACAGGAAGTGAAGCCTCTTTATTGAGCGCCAGCGTCCTGATGATGTCATCCGTCCGTCTGTCTGTCCCCAGAGCCCAACAGCTACGAGAAGAAGGCGGGGATTCGAGTGGACGGGTTTCAGCTGGGTCAGGACTTCAGCCGTCTCAGAGAGGTGATGTCACAGTTTGAGATGTACCGTCACGCCGGGCTGTTCGGACCAGACGTGGGTCAGCCCCGAGACCACAGGACGGACATGATGCAGGGGTGAGAGGTCACACGCCGTCCTCGCTGTCAACATCAGCTCATAGAAAGGTCAAAGGTCATTAAAGCCATGAGGGGAGTCTTAAACACACAGCCGAGCCGTGTGAGGATCTAAGAACATGAAGGACCTCGACACGGGTCCACAAGAACCTTTAACAGAACCTTTAACAGAACCTTTAACAGAACCTTTAAAATAACCTTTAACAGAACCTTTAACAGAACCTTTAAAAGAACCTTTAACAGAACTTTTAAAAGAACCTTTAACAGAACCTTTAAAAGAACCATTAAAAGAACCTTTAACAGAACCTTTAAAAGAACCTTTAACAGAACCTTTAACAGAACCTTTAAAATAACCTTTAACAGAACCTTTAACAGAACCTTTAACGGAACCTTTAAAAGAACCTTTAAAAGAACCTTTAACAGAACCTTTAACAGAACCTTTAAAAGAACCTTTAACAGAACCTTTAACAGAACCTTTAACAGAACCTTTAAAAGAACCATTAAAAGAACCTTTAACAGAACCTTTATGTGTGTGTGTGTGTGTGTGTGTGTGTGTGTGTGTGTGTGTGTGTGTGTGTGTGTGTGTGTGTGTGTGTGTGTGTGTGTGTGTGTGTGTGTGTGTGTGTGTGTGTGTGTGTGTGTGTTGCAGGTTCCTGCAGAGTGGAGCTGACGCTGTGGATGCTGTGACCTGGCACCAGTGAGTCCTCATCATCCGACCTCACATGTTTGTGTCTGAAGGTTTCATGTGCTCAACTCTTAACATGCACAGTGTGTGTGTGTGTGTGTGTGTGTGTGTGTGTGTGTGTGTGTGTGTGTGTGTGTGTGTGTGTGTGTGTGTGTGTGTGTGTGTGTGTGTGTGTGTGTGTGTGTGTGTGTGTGTGTGTGTGTGTGTGTGTGAGACACACTCTAAGCATCCGTCAGACCGACCACACACACATTTCCAGTTGGACTCTTTTGGGCTCAAACCCAGAGAGACATTTCGTCCTCACGTCTCCTGATGTTTGATCGTCTTTATAGAATATTTCACTGTCAAATAATTTCATCAACATGACGCCAATCAGAGCCTCTCTGCACTGGGCCAACAGCCAATCAGAGCCTCTCTGCACTGGGCCAACAGCCAATCAGAGCCTCTCTGCACTGGGCCAACAGCCAATCAGAGCCTCTCTGCACTGGGCCAACAGCCAATCAGAGCCTCTCTGCACTGGGCCAACAGCCAATCAGAGCCTCTCTGCACTGAGCCAACAGCCAATCAGAGCCTCTCTGCACTGGGCCAACAGCCAATCAGAGCCTCTCTGCACTGGGCCAACAGCCAATCAGAGCCTCTCTGCACTGGGCCAACAGCCAATCAGAGCCTCTCTGCTCTGGGCCAACAGCCAATCAGCTTCAGCCAATCAGCTGAGGCTGCAGATGGTCCCTGTGGTCCAGTCTGCTTGTGAACAGTGTGAACCGTCCCCAGGAGTCCTCACGCTGCTCTGCTCTGTTCCTCAGTTATTATGTCAACGGCAGAGACACGTCTCTGGAGGACTTCCTGGACCCTGAAGTTCTGGACACTCTGACCTTAAAGATCAACGAGGTCCTGCAGGTGAGCAGAGGTTTCAGACGTGGACAGATGAGACGTGTCCGCCTGTCTTAATGTCTCCTCTCTGGGTGCAGACGGTGGAGCTGCTGTCTCCGGGGAAGAAGGTGTGGCTCGGAGAGACGAGTTCGGCCTTCGGGGGAGGAGCCGTGGGGCTGTCGGACACGTTCGTGGCAGGATTCATGTGAGTTTGTACGAGTCAGGACTGAGAGCGAGTCCTAACAAGTCCAAGTCCTCAGGCGTCCTCCTTAGAGACGACACATCGAGTTATATCTGAGCCCGCTTCCATGATGTCCAACCCTTTAAGGACACTCTGCTCATAGACCTGGCAGCCCTGCAGCGTTCTGCCCCCACTGAAGGCTTCTAGAGAGCTGACCAATCAGAAGCCAGAGGGCGTGTGGGAAGGCCTTAAAGAGACAGTAACAGAAACAATGAGGGTTTTTATTCAAGTGAAGCTGCTCTGTAGACGTCACAGACTGAGACATCGCTCAAACGCTCGCCGTGTCCCTGTCCCTCCTTTTATTCAAGCTTCATAAAGACAGACCTGAACAGAGGACGTCACACAGGGACGCTCACAGTCCTCTAATCGTGTTTAACGGGGGGGGGCTGATTGAGTTTAGTGATTACCCATCAGCCCCGGTCTCATGACAGACCTGCATGCTGCTCAATTTACACCAGGATCACGTGGACATGCTACATCCTGTCTCCATACCACCGTATGAGACGGGTCATGTGACGGGTCATGTGACACATCATGTAGTATTGTCTGAGGGCTTTAGTTCAGGAGTCGATGCTCAGAGAGGAGGCGGGGCTCCAGCCTGTAAACACACTCACACACCTTAACCTGCGTGTGTGTCCTCTGCAGGTGGCTGGACAAACTGGGCGTGGCCGCCCTGCTGGGTCTGGATGTGGTGATGAGACAGGTGTTTGTCGGCTCGGGGACTTATCACCTGGTGGATGAAAACCTGGAGCCCCTTCCTGTAAGCGCTCTGCTCTGAGGCGTTTCCTGCTGCTCGTGGTGACAAACTGCTGAGTCATGTCTGCGTCCTCTTCCTTCAGGACTACTGGCTGTCTGTCCTCTATAAGACACTGGTTGGACCGCAGGTTCTGAAAGTTGAAGCCTTTTCTGATGTTTCCCGTCACAAGCGAGTGAGGCTGTATCTGCACTGTGCGCACACGCAGAGGTACGTGTCCCCTGATTGGTCGGTCCTCGTGTGTGTGTGTGTGTGTGTGTGTGTGTGTGTGTGTGTGTGTGTGTGTGTGTGTGTGTGTGTGTGTGTGTGTGTGTGTGTGTGTGTGTGTGTGTGTGTGTGTGTGTGTGTGTGTGTGTGTGTGTGTGTGTGTGTGTGTGTGTGTGTGTGTGTGTGTGTGTGTGTGTGTGTGTGTGTGTGTGTGTGTGTGTGTGTGTGTGTGTGCTCTGCCTGCAGGGACTCATCTGTGTGTTTCCCTCTCAGATACAGACGAGGAGCCGTCACACTGCTCTCCATGAACCTGAGGAGGAGAGCAGTCAGGGTCTCCGTCCCTGCCCGCCTCTCCTCCAGCACAGTGGAGGCGTTTGTTCTGGAGTCGGCGCGTCCGGGGGAGGAGGGGCTGTACTCCAGGTGCTCGTCAATACTCTCATTCATCCCCCTGTTAGCCTGATCCTTCTCCTCCGCAGTCACGTTTATCACATCATCATCTGAGCTCAGCAGCATCTCTGCTTCACACGCTCAGACCGTCTCCTGCAGGAAGTCACAGTGAGCTGTCTGAGGCTCCGCCCACACGGAGCCGGCTCACAACACAAAGATCATTTCCTACGTTTTGGCCTCTCATCAGGAAAACGCAGAAACAGCTTTTAAAAACCTCCGACCAAAGTGAAGATTTGTGAATTCTCCGTTCATGCGTTTGCACGTAGACGTTCATAACCGGGGTTTTATGATTTTAACCTGGAGCGAGGGGGGGGGGGGGGGGGTCGGGGGTCGGGGGTGCATGTGTGATCAGGTCAGGATAAATATCAGTGCTGACATTACAGAACCAAAACAAAAAGATTTAGATGGATTGAAGTTTCTATCTGGAGGAAGGTCTCCACTTTATGACCCAGTGAAACCATCTCACCGCAGAGAGCAGCTTTGTTTAGTCGTCTGTCCTTGTTTGTCCTCAAAGTTGGACTGTAAAGTGATAAAGAGAGGAATGTCAAAGGAGGAAATGAAAGGATCAACAGCTGATCCCGTCAGAAGAACGGACTCAAAGCATGCGCCTGAATGAGACAGATGTAAGACTACAAACATGGAGGACATCTCCAGAAACCTTCACTCTCCTGGATGCCCTCACGCTGAGTATGCACTTTAAAGTCTGGACCTGGTCTGGGTGATCCAGGTCAGTTTGAAGGGTGAGCTGGATCAGCTGGTCCGGGGACTCTGGGTACTTTATATCAATCAGGAAGCTTTAAGGACATCAGGCGTGCTAACTGTGTGCCTCTGCTGTCAGTCTTTATGCTAAGCTAAGCTAACAGAGAGGAACATGCTGAACCTGTTTGTGTTTCCCCTGCAGGTCTGTGACTCTGAACAAAGACCTTTTAAAGATGGTGGACGATAAAACTCTTCCTGATTTGAAAGGAGCGCGTCTCCCGCCGTCTCAACATCTCCAACTTCCTGCGTACTCGCTGGCGTTCTTCGTCTTCATCGACGCCGGTGCAGCCGCCTGTTTGTGACACCTGGACGCTGAGCTCACCTTTAAAGGAGCAGGTGATGCTTGTCACATGACTGAGACTCAAACGGAGACGGTCTGAAGGCTTTTATTGATGTTTGCTGTGTTAATAAAGTTTTTATTTGTGATAAACGTTGTTGTTGACATGAATCAGTGTTTATCCTCCATGTTCATTAAAAACCTCCTGAAGGAGCAGCAGGTCGCTCTGACCCCTGGTGTGTGAAATGGGTACTGCAGTCTAAATTATAAACAGAACTTTATTGGCACACGTTGCATGAACAATATTGCCAAAGTATCTAAACAATAATATCAACAGTGATGTCATGTTCCAGCTGTCTTTGGACGAGAGGCAGAGTCACACCGTGGACTGTCACAGCCAATCACAGAGCTGACAGACAGAGACGGACAGTTCAGAGTCAGCAGGTAAGCAGCATGTGATTGGACTGTGGGAGGGAGAACATGACAGACAGGGATTCAAACCAGCAACCTCCTCACTGTGAGGGGACAGAGAGAAGCACTGCAGCACTAACTTTAGAATCAGAAACCAAGGACATTAAAATATAGAAGAAATGTGTGACGGTGTGTTGGTGCAGTCCAGTGAGTGTTGATGGAAGGAGAAACAGTTTGAGTCTTCACATTACTGTTCTCTGACTGTGTGGATGATATATTCTTACATCTATAATCCAGAATAAAGATAAACAGTATGATTTAAATATAAACCAGAATGTTTCAGGAGCTGTTTCCTTCATCAGGGAGAAAAGGGTCTGAAGGTGTTTGAGAAGTGACCAGATGGGGGCGCTGTAGTCCGCTCGGCTCCTGCTGCTGTGTTCATGTGTCTGACAGAGAAGCTGAACTGATGGAGTTTATGATGACACGGTGAGTGCGTCGGAGCTGTTATTTATTATTATTATTATTTATTATTATTATTACAAACAGAATAAACATGGATGTGTTTTTAATCCACCGGAGGACCGGAAACAGGTCCTGTGATGGACTCGTTACCAAACTGCTTTAAAAAAGGAAGAGAGAGAGAGAGAGAGAGAGAGAGAGAGAGAGAGACAGAGAGAGAGAGACAGAGAGAGAGAGACAGAGAGAGAGAGAGAGACAGAGAGAGAGAGAGACAGAGAGAGAGAGAATAGAGAGAGAGAGACAGAGAGAGAGAGAGAGACAGAGAGAGAGAGAGACAGAGAGAGAGAGAATAGAGAGAGAGAGACAGAGAGAGAGACAGAGAGAGAGAGAATAGAGAGAGAGAGACAGAGAGAGAGACAGAGAGAGACAGAGAGAGAGAGAGAGAGAGAGACAGAGAGAGACAGAGAGAGAGAGACAGAGAGAGAGAGAGAGCCTTTGGTCTTTTTTATTTCTAAGATATTTATGGAGTCTCTGATGTTCCAAAGAATAAACAAGCAAACGTGTGTGCATGATATAATGATGTTTCCAAAAGGTAGATCATAACAGGTGCAAGATATCGACGGAGTCCCTAAAACAAAGATATGATGCACAAGTTCTAGATCTATTTTTGTACTCTTTGGGACTCCGTAGATATCCATGCAACGTTTTAATACTTTAATACTCTGGGTTGTGTTTGAATAAAAAAAAGAACTTGTTCATGAATAACAATTGAATTAATATATTTAAGTCTCCACATTAAACATTTTTATATTTAAATGAAAGTTGATTCTTCTAAATAAAGATTTTGATTCATATTAATTTTATTATTAATTTAATATGATGTATTTTCAGTATTTATTACATAGTTGATAATAAAAGCCCTCCATGCCTGTAGTTTTTCTCTCTGTGTGTGTGAGTGCACGCGGCTCAGCAGACCGTGAACGCGGCGCATTAATATCTCATTAATACTACACTACCCACAGCCCCCCGCGTTGAGCCGTGTTGTAGGAAATCCGCTTGCGGCGGATTATTGTAATCCGACAGACGGAGGGTCTGGACGACACCCCGGATCAGGACAGAGGAGCAGAGCCCAGCGGCCTGGAACGGATGCAGCTCGTCCCACAATAAAAGGGATAAAGTTGAGATATGATCTGACGCACCGCTCGCTGCTCCTGAACGCGTCATCAGCAGCGGCAGCGGCGCGCGGGCCGTTTGTTTCCTGTCTGACGGAGCTCGCGGACGGACGCTCGGCATCACCGCACCGCGGAGCATAACGGAGAGGAAAAGCGTTCATTTGACATTTATACACATTCCCCCCCTTCTCCCTTCCCCTTCCGCCAGCTCTGACACCGGCCCGGACCGACTCGGCTCGGCTCGGTCTGCAGCTCACTCACAGCTAGCTAGCGCGGCTAGCCCACCCCAGCTAGCGCGGCTAGCTAGTCAGGAATTCATCGAGTTTAGTTTAGACGTCTAGCACATTCTTCGAGCTGCCAGCCAACACGGAGGGAGGATGTCGGCGAAAGAGCAAACTAAACTGTCCACCATCGAGCGACCTGTTAAAGGTGAGTGACGTTTAAATCCTAATGTTTGTTTCTCGGTGCAGGAAGTTAGCACTGGCTAAGAGCTAGCATGCTAACACGGCAGCTGCATGACAGCAGTCCCGCTAACGGAGCTCTTTACCCGGCTGTGTTTTTATAGCGAGCCCGGTGAATGGAGGTTGGATGATCCAGAGAAACACACGTTATGCAAGGCAATCAATCCAAGCAGTGCTAACCACTTAGCCTGTTAGCTTAGCTGTCCCGAGTGCCAGATGTCAGCTGGGCGTTTGACATTCAGCTGTGAGCTGATCACACCTGGACCACACCTGGATCAGGTCTACAGACTAGAAATGCACTTTTTAATGTAGGAATGAAATTAAAAATGGCAGCTAGCGTCGTGTCATGACACATTCGGTGGATGTGAATGAATCGCTGCAGTGTGTGTGTGTGTGTGTGTGTGTGTGTGTGTGTGTGTGAACCCTTTCTAACGGCTGCTTCAGGAAATAACCGCCTCTCGTCGTTTTGGAGAGTGTCCTGATCTTTCTCAATAATTAAACCATAAAAGGCTGAATTTAAAGCATCATAACTGCACACATAACAGGTGTTGTTCTATAAAGAGTCCGTGCAGGTTTGTCCGTGTTCGGTGCAGGTCAGGTGTGAAGTCAAAGCTGTCGGATCCCTTCACATTCATGTCGTAGTTAAAGAGGACACAATGCTCAACACGTGTAAAATAAGAATATCAGCATATAGACATGAAAACTGAGATAGCACTAAACTTGAGGTAAGAGCCCAGCCCTAATTTTAGCTCCTGCAGCCCCTTTAATAGCCTTCTGTTTGTGCAGGTTTTGACATGTTGGGACGGGTCTCAGCAGGACGCCCCCCATGCATTTAGTGAAGGTTAAAGATCAGTTGAAGATTCGTGCGTGTGTGTGTGTGTGTGTGTGTGTGTGTGTGTGACGTGTGCGTCCTCTCAGAGTCTCCTGCTTGATGTTCTGGATGTAGACTTCAGAAAGGTCCGGCTGCAGCGTGTGCCGGCTTCAGAGACATTATATAAGCAGAGGTCTCTCCCTGTTCCCCAACGCTGCAGCAGGATGCTATTTATTTTACAGAGATTTAATTCATGGTTCCACCTGTTGATATTCTGGGGTCACTTCGCCCCCTTATGACGACTGCACAGCATTCAGACAGCAGGAGAGCGCGTGGCAGGGCGTCCACACGGCAGCAGTGACATGAGATGTGATCTTTGTTCAGTCGTTGATTAAACTTTGACTGATCCATTTAAGAGCTAAAACTACAAAGATGTCCGCCTCCTGCCATCGATAGATCTGTTATAAACTACTGCATGTGATAAATCACATCTCCTGAACCTGCAGCTTCTGCTGCCACAAACACACTGCTGCTGTTCATCTCAGTTTCTTTTTCTTTTTTTGTCACAGATTTGTGTTTTTCTGAAACGCGTCGTTCATGCAAACAGAATATCTGAAGAGGTGAAAGTCGCTCAGCCTGTGATGACGAGGGGTTGCTGGTTCAAGTCCCAGTTTCATGGACCCAGTATAGAAAACTGTGTGGTTGCTGCTGGAGAGGTTCCATGTTACTTCCACTGTAAAGAGTCCATCAGTATGAACTCATCCATTCATACACATTCACACACTGATGGTAGAGGCTGCTGCAGGGTGTGTGTTGAGTTGTGTGTGTGTGTAAATGAGCAGCAGTGTCTGATTGGCTCAGTGTGTTAGGACGGCTTAGGAGTGTAAAGCTGCAGGAGAGCGTCACATCATTAAACCTGCCTCCCTCAGACAGCTGCTCAATCAGGAAGTCCACACACACACACACACACACACACACACACACCTTGTTGCCTGTGAAACATTAAGACAGTTTGATGGTTCATATTTGGACAGATTCTGCTTGATGTTGTGATTCTTCAGAGGAAGTGGTTTCTCTTATCGTCCTTTCTGAGACACTTCTGTGATTTCTGCACACGTCACCTTCCTGTAACGCTGCGTGGATGTTTGTTAAGCATGGCGTGGGAGGTTGGTCCGATCGCCTCGTGGTTCTGTTGAGGTCCTGGTTCATCTCTGTGTTTCCTCCCAACACTTCCTGTCTCTCTGCGGCGGTCCTAAAGGCAGCAACACAAAATCACTTTTTGTTTCCCCACAAGAATGCCCAAATATTCCCCAGATCAGCACTTCCTTCCTGTGGCTGCTGTTTCCCTTCACAGCGAGTCAAACTGAGCTGAATGGTGTCAGGATGTCTGATGGACAGTGAAGACGTGTTGGAGACGTCCTAAATGGATGATAATGGCGCTGGATTAAGTTTTCTGTCGATGTTCTGATTGGTGAGTTATTTGAGGTTAAACAGTCGTGCTGACGGGCTCGCTCCTCATCGATGCTCTTTTCCTTGAATTGCTGCAGCAGCTCTCAGCCTTCAGTTGATCCTGGTCAATGAGCTCCGTGTGTGTGTGTGTGTGTGTGTGTGTGTGTGTGTGTGTGTGTGTGTGTGTGTGTGTGTGTGTGTGTGTGTGTGTGTGTGTGTGTGTGTGTGTGTGTGTGTGTGTGTGTGTGTGTGTGTGTGTGTGTGTGTGTGTGTGTGTGTGTGTGTGTGTGTGTGTGCCCACCGATGGATCTGCTCTGGCCTTCAGGCGTAGTTTCTGCTGGTGATCGAATCAGTCCGGCGCTCTGCGGCACATGTAATGATTCTGTCCTCATTCATCATAGATGGAGCTGGGCCTGAGGACGGAGCACGCTCAGGGGGCTGTCTGGGCCCCAGGGTGGAGCTCCGCCTCAGGCCCTAGTCCTGTAACAGTGTATCACAGAGTGAGTCAGACGTACAGAAGCGTTGTGTGTGATGAGGCGTGCTGTAGGACACGTGAAGGTGTGTCACTGGAGTAACTGTTCTCAGGTGGGATCAGTGTGGCCTCACACACTCGTGTGGAGGAAGTGTTTCAGAAGACACACACACACACACACACACACACACACACACACACACACACACACACACTCTGTTCTGGCCCAGTGGACTAGTTTAGCAAGTAAAACCAAACCAGGTCGCACACATTCAGCCAATCACGTGAGCGCTGCTGAACTGGTTCATCCCCAGCTGGGTCTGTCAGCGGCAGAGCAAACCAGTCCAGCTCCGAGCTGATCGCAGGAGATGATCTGAGTGATAGTTCAGAACACACACACACACACACACACACACACACACACACACACACACACACACACACACACACACACACACACACACACACACACACACACACACAGAGGAAGTGGTATTCAAATAATAAACGACACTGATGAAATGAGGAAGAGAGAAACACTTCACCTGCACCACCAACACACACACACACACACACACACACCACCAACACACACACACACACACACACACCACCAACACACACACACACACCACCAACACACACACACACACCACACACACACACCACACACAACCAACACACACACACACAACCAACACACACCACCAACACACACACACACACAACCAACACACACACTTCACCCCCACACACACACACACTTCACTCACTCACACACACTTCACTCACACACAACCAACACACACACTTCCCACACACACACACACACTTCACTCACACACAACCAACACACACACTTCACTCACTCACACTTCACACACACACACACATACACTTCACACACACACACATACACTTCACACACACACAACCAACACACACACTTCCCACACACACACACACACTTCACTCACACACAACCAACACACACACTTCACTCACTCACACTTCACACACACACACACATACACTTCACACACACACACACACACACACACATACACTTCACACACACACACATACACTTCACACACACACACACACACACACACACACACACACACACACACACACACACACTTCAGTCAGCTCAAACACAGAGACATTAGAGATGCATTCACGTCCCTCAGAGAGTCCTGTAAGTTTGTCCCTGCAGGCCACCGTAGCTCCTGTGGCCTGCAGCTAGTCAAATATAAGCAAAACATGGCAACAGACAGCTGCTCTGTTTCTGCAGCTCGCCGCACGCCGCCTGCAAACATGGCGTCTGGCTGGTAAACATCAGAGACAAACAGAACACACGCCAAAGTCACCTCTGATGACGCTGTGTGGTTACAGAACTTTTCTCATCATGTGGGAGGAGCCACCAGGAAGAAGCTCAACAGTGAGGTTCAGGAAGTAAAACCAGATCCTGTTAATCTTCTCTGATTGGCCAGGATGTCACAACCATCACAGGTCGACTGTGACCACGAAGCTACCTGACGGTGAAACCGTGAGACACCTTTAAGAGCAGCACCATGTGACCGTCATTGTGTCACAGGTGGAGCTCGCTGTTACCATGGCGACGGATATGTAACATTTAATAACCTTTCTATGCTGCAGTTATGACGACACGCGTGTGTTATGACGACACGCGTGTGTTATGACGACACGCGTGTGTTAACGACGGATCATTCCCAAAGGATTTTGGGATTTGTAGTTCATTGTCTCCAGTCATAAATGATCTGTTTGGTCTGGAGGTTATTAGGGTAGCTGGTTGTCATGGTTACGTGCTTCAGTCCCCTGTCAATAAAGGATTTTGTGAGATGGCGATGGAGGATTTGAACGCAGGAAATGATCGTCCGGAACCTGAGCCGAACAAGTGGGCGGGGCCTCTCGAGCTCTCTGTAGGTGTTCGATCTTTACGAGCTGATTTTCTGCCTCCTTGAACTTGAAATGACTAAAGTGGTCAAACTTGGCGAGCGGCGTGGTGGGCATGAAGGCGTTTGTGTTGAGGTTTTTACTAAACAACAACAACACGTCTCACAGCGAGAGGAGGTGAAGCTGACTGAGCCTCCCTCAGACTCCGCTCTCCTGCACCGCTCGGCACAAGTGGAAACCAGAATATCGTTCAAACTAATTTTGCATTCATTTGCAGAAATCTGTTCATGAAGATTACGTCATCGTCACCAGCAGCAGCTTTTTATTCATTCGGAGGCAGCGAAGCGGAGGCGTGCTTCATCTTCTGCAGCCATTATGCGTCTGAAAAGAGGACACGCTGCTTCTTCTCGGCCCGTCTAGTTCTCCTCTCCTTTATAGAGATGAGTCTGCTCTAAAAGAGACGGCAGAGTTCCTCATGTTGTCCGTCCTGTCTGCTTTCAAGTCCCAAACCATTTTAAACACAGCTCTGACAACAACACAGCCAGCAGGACTCCAGCTTCTCCCTCAGTCAGGACTCACAGACAGATGAGCAAAGACTCCAGCTCTGTTTAAAGCAGTTGGTCCCAGCTGCAGAGTAAAACCAGACTGAGGTACTGTCTCAGGATGTTCACTTGGAGGCGTCCTCGCTGTGAGATGAAGGTGTTTTCCAGACATTAAGCTGTTTGGTATTTCCTCCAGGCGCAGCTTTGTGCTGCCAAACAGTTTCCTTTGTGTGCGGGTCGAGCCTGGACATGCCGTCATCGTCTTCGGGAGGAATCTGTGTCACTGATCCGTCTGCAGGATCGAACCACATGAAGTCTCCTTCAGCAGACATCAGAGACGCCCGCTGAGCCCACGTTCAGGGTCGGAGATCAGTGAGAAATCAATGTGGACTGGACCGATGCCAGCTGTCTCACAAACACATCTATTACATCATATCCAAGGGGAGAGTTTATAGAAGCACTGACTGCTCTTCATTACAGAGCGTTTAGCTCATAATGAACCTGATGGCTTCACTGCTACCTGAGCTGTCAGAGAGGAAACAACAACATTCAACATCTGTAACAGGAGCCAATCATCACGAAGGAGAACAAGATGTTTGAAATGATGTGAAGTAAGCGTGTCTGTCAGCTGGGATCAGTCGCTTATTGATTATTACGTCTTTACATTAAGAAGAGTCAGCAGGTTTTATTTTCAGAAAGAATCTCTTTACCAGCCAATCAGAGAGCTGCTCTCTTCCTGTGTGATCAACCAGCTAATCAGAGAGCTGCTCTCTTCCTCTGTGATCATGAAGGAAACCTGCTGTGTTGAATCTTCTCTGACAACAAAGCAGCAGCCAGTATGTCCTCCTTCTAACTTTACAGACCCATGCAGAGCTGGCTAAACACTGAAGCTACAGTGTCCACCACATGCAGAGCTGGCTAAACACTGAAGCTACAGTGTCCACCACATGCAGAGCTGGCTAAACACTGAAGCTACAGTGTCCACCACATGCAGAGCTGGCTAAACACTGAAGCTACAGTGTCCACCACATGCAGAGCTGGCTAAACACTGAAGCTACAGTGTCCACCACATGCAGAGCTGGCTAAACACTGAAGCTACAGTGTCCACCACATGCAGAGCTGGCTAAACACTGAAGCTACAGTGTCCACCACATGCAGAGCTGGCTAAACACTGAAGCTACAGTGTCCACCACATGCAGAGCTGGCTAAACACTGAAGCTACAGTGTCCACCACATGCAGAGCTGGCTAAACACTGAAGCTACAGTGTCCACCACATGCAGAGCTGGCTAAACACTGAAGCTACAGTGTCCACCACATGCAGACCTGTGTGGGAGGGAGACAGCTCTCTGTGATTATTAGAGTTTAGACTGCAGTACTCATTTTAAACACTAGGGGGCAGCTCTCTGTGATTATTAGAGTTTAGACTGCAGTACTCATTTTAAACACTAGGGGGCAGCTCTCTGTGATTATTAGAGTTTAGACTGCAGTACTCATTTTAAACACTAGGGGCAGCTCTCTGTGATTATTAGAGTTTAGACTGCAGTACTCATTTTAAACACTAGGGGGCAGCTCTCTGTGATGATTAGAGTTTAGACTGCAGTACTCATTTTAAACACTAGGGGGCAGCTCTCTGTGATTATTAGAGTTTAGACTGCAGTACTCATTTTAAACACTAGGGGGCAGCTCTCTGTGATTATTAGAGTTTAGACTGCAGGACTCATTTTAAACGTTGTGAGTTTAAAATCTTCAGCATGCAGAACGCTGAGCTGTGTTCGGTTTTGGATCTTGAAGTTATTTGATGAGTCTAAAATTCATAAACACTTTGAATCATGTTTGTCCTGACATCCTCTCCAGATTGTCTCTGGTCATGAAGACATCTGGTCGACTTTTGAAGGCTGAGATGAAGTGATAATGGAAATAAGTTTTGGCTGCTGCCCTGATTTATTGTTTACCGTCTGAAGTCCAAAGAGAGCCGACTCCCTGAACCAGGATCAGTGCAGAGTGCTGAACCTCCCGTCTGTCTTCACGCTTATCTCTGCGTGTGTGTGTGTGTTCTGACGTCATTGTTCTCGTGTGTGTTTGTAGCGGTGCCATATCCTCCCGGTACTCGCCTGACGGTCAAAGACCTGTATGTGGACGGGAGGCCCAGCGTGGAGCAGCTTAAGGCCCATCTGGTGAAGGAGGGTCGGCTGGAGGAGGAGGCGGCCCTGCGGATCATCAACGAGGGAGCCAGCATCCTCCGGCAGGAGAAGTGCATGCTGGAGGTGGAAGCTCCCATCACAGGTGAGGAGCTGCAGGGAGAACATGCTAACGGGAGCTAACGTGACACACACAGAGCAGCAGGCTATTTCTACAGCTCTGACATGTATCCACACTATATTTATCTCCTCCATCTTTCCTCCGTCTCCTGACTTTTAAACTCCTGATCAACACAGATTTACACTTTATATATTTATTTATTTATTTATTAATGATGCAGAAGAGTAAAACACAAGTCAGACAGTTTAAACAAGCAGGAACTACTGACAGTGTAAAAGTCAAATAAATAAATAATGTACATAAAAAATCCAGTAATAATGAAATAACAATAATTAAAACATATATATATATATATATATATATATATATGTGTATATATATCATTTTATATTATGTGTTAATGGAGAATCGAATTGATGACTCGATGAAAGTTAACAAACAAAAACAATCTTGATGATTTAATTGACAGAACAGTAAAAATATTTCCCTTGAATCTGTCGGCCCGTATCGAAGGAGCCTCCTGAGTACACGACACACCTCGTGCACGCTCGCTCAGTACTCGAGTACAGTCCACGGGAGACGTGAACGCCACCGTGCTCAAACAGGAAGTGGAGCGCGTCATTCTGTGTCCGTGCAGCGCCGCCCGTTTCATCGTCTCAGCGTCACGGTCGACTCTGACGCAGGAAGTGGTTTTATTTTCTCCATGTTTAAAACATGTCTGAATCGTCAGGCTGTAAAACATGTGAGAGTGAATAAACCGAAGGCTGATGGTTGGTCTGAACCCTGCGTGTTCTTATCGGGGTCATGAAACGGCGAGGAGATGAATTCACACACTTCAGTGTTTTTAATGAGAGCTGAATTCTTCCTGCTGCGTGTTTTTAAATACAGTTGTTTCCTTCTGTATAAAACCAGCGTCTGACGGCGTCTCGCACTGTTCAGCTCTGTGCCTTCAAAATAAAAGCTCAGTAAATAAAGTCTCTTCTTAATATAAGCCAAAGTGAAACATGTGGAGGAGACGCGTTTTATTTTCAAGATGATAAAATAAACATTTTGTTTTCCAGAGTTAAACTTTCTTCTTTGTTCAGTTTGTGGAGACGTCCACGGACAGTTCTTCGACCTGATGAAGCTCTTCGAGGTGGGCGGGTCCCCGGCCAGCACCCGCTACCTGTTCCTGGGCGACTACGTGGACCGAGGGTACTTCAGCATCGAGGTAAGAGAGCGCCGCCGCGCCGCGCCGCACCTCGCTCTCACGTGTTTGTGTTCCTGACATTTGGAGCGCGGCTTAGCACTGCGTCTTTAAATAGTCGTAGGAAATGAAAGGCACACTGACTGCTGCCATGCTCAGAGCCCCACCCTCTCACACACACACACACACACACACACACACGCCTGCAGCCTCAGTGTGTCCCGTTTCCAAAACAATCAGGGGGGGGGGGGTGCAGGGTGGGTGTGTCTGCGGATGGCAGGACGTCTTTATTAGCTGCTGTCGGGTTTCCTCGTGAGGATTAGTGAACATCCTGGAACACTTTCTCCGCCCCGACCACAAAGAGAGAAACAAACACGACTTCAGACTCGTCTTATCTACGGATCAGATAACCGCCATCTGCTGCTCATCGACTGCTCAACACGCCTCTAAATATCCTTTTGTCTTGGATTGAAGCTTTTCTGCGTCTTTGGTCTCGCTGCACATCTTCACTCTTTACACGCTGTTGAGCTAATTTTAAGGCCTCGTTTCTATCCACCCAACAACTCTCAGTAAACTGATAGAAGAACTGTGTGACACAGTGAATAAAGATCAGTGATCCTGAGGAAGGTCTGCATGAGGTCGTCTGTGGGGGCGGAGCTACCCGCTGACATGAGACAGCCTTGAAATGACTCTCTGCACCATGCTGCGTGTGTGGACGTGACGATGCTTTGGACCAATCAACAGACGGCAGTGTGTCGATGGTTCCAATCACTTATTTTGGTTCTGAACTGAGCCGGAGCGCTCGGTGGAAACGCGGCTAAAAGGTTAGCGGGTTAGCGGCGGTTAGTTTGGTGGTCAGACGGATGTGAAGATCTCGACTCCAGCAGGTGGAAGAGATGCAGCAAAGCCAGGAGAGTCACTTTCAACCAGTGAAAGCTCATATTAAAGTGTAGGTCAGAGTGAAGCACCAGCTAGCAGCTGCTGTGGGAAACACAGTAAATCCTCAGTCTGGGACGAGCTGCAGGTAAAAGTGCTGCAGACTGAATCCACGCAGATCTCTGCTGTTGACTCTTTAACTAGAATAAAGAAGAAAGTGCAGAATGAGATTATGTAAGTCTGAAGTTTACCCAGCTCGGCCCTGCACACACAAATGTTCCCACCAAGCTGTCTGCAGAGATTTCTTCAAACCAACAGAGACGAGAGCGCTGCGGCTGCATTAATACAGCCACACATTAAATCAACACGTCAAAATAAAACATTTCATTTATGATCGTTTTCTCCCCGTGCTGCACGCCGTCTCTGACGTTCATTTACTGCTTCTTAATCCTGCACGAAGGTCACACAAGTCTATTCTGTTCACTTCCTGTTTTTTATTGTTTTTAAACCAATAATGCTCGGCCACATTTTTTTCGTATGTTTAGAACTTTTTTTTCTCCTACATGCACTCTCATTGGCTGGAGGAAACCCACCAGCTCCGCCCACAAACGTCCTGAGTCAACCAGAACAAATCAGAAGAGTAAAATCCAGTCAGAGGACTCTGCAGACACAGTCACACGTGTACGGAGGCCCAGAAGGGACAAAGCTTCACTTTAGGAGAAGACTGAGCTTTATTTTGAAGGGACAAAGAGCAGCTTCACTTTACAAGAAGACTGAGTTTTATTTTGAAGGGACAAAGGAGCAGCTTCACTTTACAAGAAGACTGAGCTTTATTTTGAAGGGACAAAGAGCAGCTTCACTTTACAAGAAGACTGAGTTTTATTTTGAAGGGACAAAGGAGCAGCTTCACTTTACAAGAAGACTGAGTTTTATTTTTGAAGGGACAAAGAGCAGCTTCACTTTACAAGAAGACTGAGTTTTATTTTGAAGGGACAAAGAGCAGCTTCACTTTACAAGAAGACTGAGTTTTATTTTGGAGGGACAATGGAGCAGCTTCACTTTAGGAGAAGACTGAGTTTTATTTTGAAGGGACAAAGGAGCTGCTTCACTTTAGGAGAAGACTGAGTTTTATTTTGAAGGGACAAAGGAGCAGCTTCACTTTACAAGAAGACTGAGTTTTATTTTGAAGGGACAAAGGAGCAGCTTCACTTTACAAGAAGACTGAGTTTTATTTTTGAAGGGACAAAGAGCAGCTTCACTTTACAAGAAGACTGAGTTTTATTTTGAAGGGACAAAGAGCAGCTTCACTTTACAAGAAGACTGAGTTTTATTTTGGAGGGACAATGGAGCAGCTTCACTTTAGGAGAAGACTGAGTTTTATTTTGAAGGGACAAAGGAGCTGCTTCACTTTAGGAGAAGACTGAGTTTTATTTTGAAGGGACAAAGGAGCTGCTTCACTTTAGGAGAAGACTGAGTTTTATTTTGAAGGGACAAAGGAGCAGCTTCACTTTAGGAGAAGACTGAGTTTTATTTTGGAGGGACAATGGAGCAGCTTCACTTTAGGAGAAGACAGAGTTTTATTTTGAAGGGACAATGGAGCAGCTTCACTTTAGGAGTAGACTGAGTTTTATTTTGAAGGGCAGAATCTGAGTATGTTGTAGCGTGGGGGGCGGACAGCTGAAGACCACTGCAGGTTTTTACTCTTCTCCTGCTCTCAGCTCATCACGCAGCCAGAGACGGCGAGCTGGAGTTGGTGGTTAATTCATTCAGACCTCTTCAACATGGTGCCTCTCAAAACTCAGAGATAACAAAACATGTGAGATAATACTGCAGAGTCGTTCCTCCTCCTCCTCGGGGTTCTGGATGAACAGCTGGTCAGATCCGGCTCCTGTTGGACGCCTCCGTAACATAAAAAGCTCAAATGTTTAGCAGGTGGTTCGATCCTGCAGGAAGCGAGCAGAGAAGGATGATTGACAGCTGAGCGAGTGGGTTTGTTTGGAAGTCGTGCAGGAATAAAACAAACGCACATCTCTCCGTTTGTTATCATGAAGACTCAAAGTCTCAGTGCAAGCAGCTGAAGGACAATTCATGGACCAGTAGGGACAGCATCGTCTCCCAGCTGGAGGTGGAGGTGAAGGGGGCGGGCCTTAAGTCTGTGATTCAAGCGTTAAAACATGTCAAACAGGATGTTTGTTACATACTGATCAAAGTAAATCTGAGCTGGATGTGATTGAATATGGGTCTAACCGTGTGTGTGTGTGTGTGTGTGTGTGTGTGTGTGTGTGTGTGTGTGTGTGTGTGTGTGTGTGTGTGTGTGTGTGTGTGTGTGTGTGTGTGTGTGTGTGTGTGTGTGTGTGTGTGTGTGTGTGTGTGTGTGTGTGTGTGTGTGTGTGTGTGTGTGTGTGTGTGTGTGTGTGTGTGTGTGTGTGTGTGTGTGTGTGTGTGTGTGTAGTGCGTCCTGTTCCTGTGGGCTCTGAAGATCAACCACCCCAACACTCTGTTCCTGCTCAGAGGAAACCACGAGTGCCGGCATCTCACAGAGTACTTCACCTTCAAACAGGAGTGTAAGTCCTGCTGCTGGTTTCACTGTCACACATGGCCTGTGTGTCTCCATGCTGACCCGTGTGTGTGTGTGTGTCTCCATGCTGACCCGTGTGTGTGTCTCCATGCTGACCCGTGTGTGTGTGTCTCCATGCTGACCCGTGTGTGTGTTCTGTGCAGGTAAAATAAAGTACTCTGAGCGTGTGTATGACGCCTGCATGGATGCGTTTGACTGCCTCCCTCTGGCTGCTCTCCTCAACCAGCAGTTCCTCTGTGTGCACGGAGGTCTGAGCCCTGAAGTCACCTGTCTGGACGACATTCGGAAGGTAACAAGAAGGGGGGCGACAGTCCCGGTCCCTGGACTTCAGATCTGTGTTGTATGCATTGTCCTTATTCATTAAAACTGTGTGTGTGTGTGTGCGTGCACAGTTGGACCGGTTTAAAGAGCCTCCTGCGTTCGGACCGATGTGTGACCTGCTGTGGTCTGACCCGGGAGAGGACTACGGTTCAGAGAAGACCCAGGAACACTTCAGCCACAACAGTGTCAGAGGCTGCTCTTATTTCTACAGGTAGGACTCTGTTTAGGACTTTCATGTAGGACTCTGCAGGACTTGTCTCTGCATGTAGGACTCTGCAGGACTTGTCTCTGCATGCAGGACTTGTCTCTGCATGTAGGACTCTGGAGGACTTGTCTCTGCATGCAGGATTTGTCTCTGCATGCAGGATTTGTCTCTGCATGCAGGACTTGTCTCTGCATGTAGGACTCTGGAGGACTTGTCTCTGCATGCAGGACTTGTCTCTGCATGCAGGACTTGTCTCTGCATGTATGACTCTGCAGGACTTGTCTCTGCATGCAGGACTTGTCTCTACATGGAGGACTTGTCTCTGCATACAGGACTTGTCTCTACATGCAGGACTTGTCTCTGCATGCAGGACTTGTCTCTGCATGTAGGACTCTGCAGGATTTGTCTCTACATGCAGGACTTGTCTCTGCATGCAGGACTTGTCTCTGCATGGAGGACTTGTCTCTGCATGCAGGACTTGTCTCTGCATGGAGGACTTGTCTCTGCATACAGGACTTGTCTCTACATGCAGGACTTGTCTCTGCATGCAGGACTTGTCTCTGCATGTAGGACTCTGCAGGACTTGTCTCTACATGCAGGACTTGTCTCTGCATGCAGGACTTGTCTCTGCATGGAGGACTCTGCAGGACTTGTCTCTGCATGGAGGACTTGTCTCTACATGCAGGACTTGTCTCTGCATGCAGGACTTGTCTCTGCATGTAGGACTCTGCAGGACTTGTCTCTGCATGGAGGACTTGTGTCTACATGGAGGACTTGTCTCTGCATGCAGGACTTGTCTCTGCATGGAGGACTTGTCTCTGCATGCAGGACTTGTCTCTGCATGGAGGACTTGTCTCTGCATGCAGGACTTGTCTCTGCATGTAGGACTTGTCTCTGCATGTAGGACTCTGGAGGACTTGTCTCTGCATGCAGGACTTGTCTCTGCATGCAGAACTTGTCTCTGCATGTAGGACTCTGCAGGACTTGTCTCTGCATGCAGGACTTGTCTCTACATGGAGGACTTGTCTCTGCATACAGGACTTGTCTCTACATGCAGGACTTGTCTCTGCATGTAGGACTCTGCAGGACTTGTCTCTGCATGGAGGACTTGTCTCTGCATGTAGGACTCTGCAGGACTTGTCTCTACATGCAGGACTTGTCTCTGCATGTAGGACTCTGCAGGACTTGTCTCTACATGGAGGACTTGTCTCTGCATGTAGGACTCTGCAGGACTTGTCTCTACATGCAGGACTTGTCTCTGCATGTAGGACTCTGCAGGACTTGTCTCTACATGGAGGACTTGTCTCTGCATGCAGGACTTGTCTCTGCATGTAGGACTCTGCAGGACTTGTCTCTGCATGCAGGACTTGTCTCTACATGGAGGACTTGTCTCTGCATGCAGGACTTGTCTCTACATGGAGGACTTGTCTCTGCATGTAGGACTCTGCAGGACTTGTCTCTACATGCAGGACTTGTCTCTGCATGTAGGACTCTGCAGGACTTGTCTCTACATGGAGGACTTGTCTCTGCATGCAGGACTTGTCTCTGCATGTAGGACTCTGCAGGACTTGTCTCTGCATGGAGGACTTGTCTCTACATGCAGGACTTGTCTCTGCATGGAGGACTTGTCTCTGCATGGAGGACTTGTCTCTACATGCAGGACTTGTCTCTGCATGTAGGACTCTGCAGGACTTGTCTCTACATGCAGGACTTGTCTCTGCATGCAGGACTTGTCTCTGCATGCAGGACTTGTCTCTGCATGCAGGACTTGTCTCTGCATGCAGGACTTGTCTCTGCATGGAGGACTTGTCTCTGCATGCAGGACTTGTCTCTGCATGGAGGACTTGTCTCTACATGGAGGACTTGTCTCTGCATGCAGGACTTGTCTCTGCATGCAGGACTTGTCTCTGCATGGAGGACTTGTCTCTGCATGCAGGACTTGTCTCTGCATGCAGGACTTGTCTCTGCATGCAGGACTTGTCTCTGCATGGAGGACTTGTCTCTGCATGGAGGTCTCTGCATGGAGGACTTGTCTCTGCATGGAGGACTTGTCTCTGCATGGAGGTCTCTGCATGGAGGACTTGTCTCTGCATGGAGGACTTGTCTCTGCATGGAGCAGCTCTGTCTAATCTGGCTGATTAAAGCTTTTCCAAACACAATGTCTTATCTGTGAGCGCTGGTTCAATCCTCTGTCAGACTGATACTGACCATAAATATTAGCATTCTGTGGCCTGTCTTAATATTTGTGCAGAATCTGCCATGTTGACAGCACATAGAGGTCACAGGGAGGGGGGGGGGGGGGGGGGGGGGGGGGCTCTTTCATCCTGCAGGACGTTTAAAAGACTCGTTGGAAAGGTCACAGCATCACAGTTTGTGTAAACGTCTGTGAGAGGTCCTGCTCCATCGATCCAGCCAGCTGGGTTCAACTCGAGCTGAGAGCTGGTGCTGCTGGTGCTGCTGGTGCTGCTGGTGCTGCTGGTGCTGCTGGTGCTGCTGGTGCAGCTCGTCTGCTGGTGCTGCTGGTGCAGCTCGTCAGCTGGTGCTGCTGGTGCTGCTGGTGCTGCTGGTGCTGCTGGTGCAGCTGGTGCAGCTGGTGCAGCTCGTCAGCTGGTGCTGCTGGTGCAGCTCGTCAGCTGGTGCAGCTGGTGCAGCTCGTCAGCTGGTGCTGCTGGTGCAGCTCGTCAGCTGGTGCTGCTGGTGCAGCTCGTCAGCTGGTGCTGCTGGTGCAGCTCGTCAGCTGGTGCTGCTGGTGCAGCTCGTCAGCTGGTGCTGCTGGTGCAGCTCGTCAGCTGGTGCTGCTGGTGCAGCTCGTCAGCTGGTGCTGCTGGTGCTGCTCGTCTGCTGATGCTGCTGGTGCAGCTCGTCAGCTGGTGCTGCTCGTCTGCTGGTGCTGCTCGTCAGCTGGTGCTGCTCGTCAGCTGGTGCTGCTCGTCTGCTGGTGCTGCTCGTCAGCTGGTGCTGCTCGTCAGCTGGTGCTGCTCGTCTGCTGGTGCAGCTGGTGCTGCTCGTCTGCTGGTGCTGCTCGTCAGCTGGTGCTGCTCGTCTGCTGGTGCAGCTGGTGCTGCTCGTCAGCTGGTGCTGCTCGTCAGCTGGTGCTGCTCGTCAGCTGGTGCTGCTCGTCTGCTGGTGCTGCTCGTCTGCTGGTGCTGCTGGTGCTGCTGGTGCAGCTCGTCAGCTGGTGCTGCTGGTGCAGCTCGTCAGCTGGTGCAGCTCGTCTGCTGGTGCTGCTGGTGCTGCTGGTGCAGCTCGTCTGCTGGTGCTGCTGGTGCAGCTCGTCAGCTGGTGCTGCTCGTCAGCTGGTGCAGCTCGTCAGCTGGTGCTGCTGGTGCAGCTCGTCAGCTGGTGCAGCTCGTCAGCTGGTGCAGCTCGTCTGCTGGTGCTGCTGGTGCAGCTCGTCAGCTGGTGCTGCTGGTGCAGCTCGTCTGCTGGTGCAGCTCGTCTGCTGGTGCTGCTGGTGCTGCTGGTGCTGCTGGTGCAGCTCGTCTGCTGGTGCAGCTCGTCAGCTGGTGCAGCTCGTCTGCTGGTGCTGCTGGTGCAGCTCGTCAGCTGGTGCAGCTGGTGCAGCTCGTCTGCTGGTGCAGCTCGTCTGCTGGTGCTGCTGGTGCTGCTGGTGCTGCTGGTGCAGCTCGTCTGCTGGTGCAGCTCGTCAGCTGATGCTGCTGGTGCTGCTGGTGCAGCTCGTCTGCTGGTGCAGCTCGTCTGCTGGTGCAGCTCGTCAGCTGGTGCAGCTCGTCTGCTGGTGCTGCTGGTGCAGCTCGTCTGGTGCTGCTGGTGCAGCTCGTCAGCTGGTGCAGCTCGTCAGCTGGTGCAGCTCGTCTGCTGGTGCAGCTCGTCTGCTGGTGCTGCTGGTGCAGCTCGTCAGCTGGTGCTGCTGGTGCAGCTCGTCTGCTGGTGCAGCTCGTCTGCTGGTGCAGCTCGTCAGCTGGTGCTGCTGGTGCTGCTGGTGCAGCTGGTGCTGCTGATGCTGCTGGTGCAGCTCGTCAGCTGGTGCAGCTCGTCTGCTGGTGCAGCTCGTCTGCTGGTGCTGCTGGTGCTGCTGGTGCAGCTCGTCTGGTGCTGCTGGTGCAGCTCGTCTGCTGGTGCAGCTCGTCAGCTGATGCTGCTGGTGCAGCTCGTCTGCTGGTGCTGCTGGTGCAGCTCGTCTGCTGATGCTGCTCGTCAGCTGGTGCTGCTGGTGCTGCTGGTGCAGCTGGTGCTGCTGGTGCAGCTCGTCTGCTGGTGCTGCTGGTGCAGCTCGTCTGCTGGTGCAGCTCGTCAGCTGGTGCAGCTCGTCTGCTGGTGCTGCTGGTGCAGCTCGTCTGCTGGTGCTGCTGGTGCAGCTCGTCTGCTGGTGCTGCTGGTGCAGCTCGTCTGCTGATGCTGCTCGTCAGCTGGTGCTGCTGGTGCTGCTGGTGCAGCTGGTGCTGCTGGTGCTGCTGGTGCAGCTCGTCTGCTGGTGCTGCTGGTGCAGCTCGTCTGCTGATGCTGCTCGTCAGCTGGTGCAGCTCGTTAGCTGGTGCAGCTCGTTAGCTGGTGCTGCTGGTGCAGCTCGTCTGCTGGTGCTGCTGGTGCAGCTCGTCTGCTGGTGCTGCTGGTGCAGCTCGTCAGCTGGTGCTGCTCGTCAGCTGGTGCAGCTCGTCAGCTGGTGCTGCTGGTGCAGCTCGTCAGCTGGTGCAGCTCGTCAGCTGGTGCAGCTCGTCTGCTGGTGCTGCTGGTGCAGCTCGTCAGCTGGTGCTGCTGGTGCAGCTCGTCTGCTGGTGCAGCTCGTCTGCTGGTGCTGCTGGTGCTGCTGGTGCTGCTGGTGCAGCTCGTCTGCTGGTGCAGCTCGTCAGCTGGTGCAGCTCGTCTGCTGGTGCTGCTGGTGCAGCTCGTCAGCTGGTGCAGCTGGTGCAGCTCGTCTGCTGGTGCAGCTCGTCTGCTGGTGCTGCTGGTGCTGCTGGTGCTGCTGGTGCAGCTCGTCTGCTGGTGCAGCTCGTCAGCTGATGCTGCTGGTGCTGCTGGTGCAGCTCGTCTGCTGGTGCAGCTCGTCTGCTGGTGCAGCTCGTCAGCTGGTGCAGCTCGTCTGCTGGTGCTGCTGGTGCAGCTCGTCTGGTGCTGCTGGTGCAGCTCGTCAGCTGGTGCAGCTCGTCAGCTGGTGCAGCTCGTCTGCTGGTGCAGCTCGTCTGCTGGTGCTGCTGGTGCAGCTCGTCAGCTGGTGCTGCTGGTGCAGCTCGTCTGCTGGTGCAGCTCGTCTGCTGGTGCAGCTCGTCAGCTGGTGCTGCTGGTGCTGCTGGTGCAGCTGGTGCTGCTGATGCTGCTGGTGCAGCTCGTCAGCTGGTGCAGCTCGTCTGCTGGTGCAGCTCGTCTGCTGGTGCTGCTGGTGCTGCTGGTGCAGCTCGTCTGGTGCTGCTGGTGCAGCTCGTCTGCTGGTGCAGCTCGTCAGCTGATGCTGCTGGTGCAGCTCGTCTGCTGGTGCTGCTGGTGCAGCTCGTCTGCTGATGCTGCTCGTCAGCTGGTGCTGCTGGTGCTGCTGGTGCAGCTGGTGCTGCTGGTGCAGCTCGTCTGCTGGTGCTGCTGGTGCAGCTCGTCTGCTGGTGCAGCTCGTCAGCTGGTGCAGCTCGTCTGCTGGTGCTGCTGGTGCAGCTCGTCTGCTGGTGCTGCTGGTGCAGCTCGTCTGCTGATGCTGCTCGTCAGCTGGTGCTGCTGGTGCTGCTGGTGCAGCTGGTGCTGCTGGTGCTGCTGGTGCAGCTCGTCTGCTGGTGCTGCTGGTGCAGCTCGTCTGCTGATGCTGCTCGTCAGCTGGTGCAGCTCGTTAGCTGGTGCAGCTCGTTAGCTGGTGCTGCTGGTGCAGCTCGTCTGCTGGTCCAGCTGGTGCTGCTGGTGCAGCTCGTCTGCTGGTGCTGCTGGTGCAGCTCGTCTGCTGGTGCTGCTGGTGCAGCTCGTCTGCTGGTGCTGCTGGTGCAGCTCGTCTGCTGATGCTGCTCGTCAGCTGGTGCTGCTGGTGCTGCTGGTGCAGCTGGTGCTGCTGGTGCTGCTGGTGCAGCTCGTCTGCTGGTGCTGCTGGTGCAGCTCGTCTGCTGATGCTGCTCGTCAGCTGGTGCAGCTCGTTAGCTGGTGCAGCTCGTTAGCTGGTGCTGCTGGTGCAGCTCGTCTGCTGGTCCAGCTGGTGCTGCTGGTGCAGCTCGTCTGCTGGTGCTGCTGGTGCAGCTCGTCTGCTGGTGCAGCTCGTCTGCTTGTTGAAGCCTCTCTCGGTCTCGCACGTCGTGACAGAGGAGCTTCTTTTCCTGCAGCATGTTTGAAAGTTTCACTCTGACAGCCGTTCAGACGTTTCAGTCATGATATTGTGTAGCTTGGTTTCTGACTAACACGCTGGTGAAAGTGTTTGCTCTGTGGAGTTCAGACTTCCCCCGAGGTCCAGTCAGGTGTGTGCTGTTCAAATGTCAGCAGATGAAAAGGTGCTCATAAAGTGACCGAGCAGCGGCTGCAGTGTTTGCTGTTAATCTCCTGTGAAGAGGCTTTTACTGAATCATTTTCTAAAGTCAGTTCTGTAAAGATCAGAGACAAACTCCCACACCTCCTCCTCCTCCTCCTCCTCCTCCTCCTCCGTACGGGCCTTGACCTTAATTGATCTCTAATTTTAGCACTTTAAAGCATCTCTTGTTATAATGGAGCTCCTTCTCTTACTGTCATGGCAACCGAGGTGACTGCAGACAGCCGAGCTGTGGGAGGATCAGAGGCTCCGTCGTGGACCAGCGTTTGGAACGACATGAAACAATCGCTGGCTGAAAAGCCGAGCGCTTTGCCAACCTGGCATCTTCAGCTGTAAAGACCAAACGGCTCCTTCATCCTGTCCTGATGTTTGAATAATCACGTCTCTCTGTCCCCGCAGTTACCCGGCAGTATGTGACTTCCTGATGAACAATAACCTGTTGTCTGTAATACGAGCACACGAAGCCCAGGATGCAGGGTGAGTCAAGCTCCCATTATGCACCATGATGAAATTATATTTACATATTTATATGTATAGAAATAAACAGAACATGGGTTTTACATGACAAAGGAAGAATAAAGCTCTCCTCCTCTTCAGGTGAACTCAGTGTCCTCGCTCCTCTTCATCATGTGTGTGAAGTGTGTTGTTGTAAATCCACTCTGATCCTGTATTTGATCATGTCTATAAACCCCTCTATTTCAGCCCTGCTCAGAACAGGCTGTTTCTGTGTCTGTAGCTTTAAATATGTAAATGAGCTGTGTCTGACCACGCCCCCTTGTAGTTAGAGAGAAATTAAAGCTCCTGTTACTGCTGACCGGCGTTGTACTCTAATAACCAAAAGAAGGCCAAAGAGGAAAGAGTCGGTGTAGAGCATCTGTAGAGGAGAAGATCTTTGTTGTCCCCAGGATCACTAATAAACTGCTGCTTGGAAAACATCATTTAAAGTGTGAGAGGAAGTTTGATGAAGTGTTGCTCGTCCTGATGGTCAGTGACTTCCTGTTTAACCTTCTTCTTCTTCTTCGTGGCTTTATGACCTTCAACACGTTTTCTCTCCGTCAGGTATCGAATGTACAGGAAGAGTCAGACGACAGGCTTCCCTTCTTTAATCACAATCTTCTCTGCTCCTAACTACCTGGATGTGTACAACAACAAAGGTGAGAGAGGGAGAGGGGGCGGTAACCACGGCAACAGGAGAGAGACCTTGAAGCCCTTGGCAACAGGAGACAGGAAGTGCCAGATGAAGTAGAAAATGTTAATGTGAGTGTTTTGTGTGTTTCAGCCGCGGTGCTGAAATATGAGAATAATGTGATGAACATCCGGCAGTTTAACTGCTCCCCTCATCCCTATTGGCTGCCCAACTTCATGGACGTGTTCACCTGGTCTCTGCCGTTCGTGGGAGAGAAAGGTGAGCTCATGTTTTTACCGTTTTAAGGAAAATAAGTTCCTGGACTTTTCCTCCCCGAGGTTTTTCAAAGCCGGCCCGACGGCGACCTCGTCCGGAGATCATTCACACAGCCAATCAGAAATAACACGCTGTCACACAGGTGGGACAGTGTCTGTGATGTCATCACGTGGTTACGTGATGCAGAGCGGTTTAATAAACACCTGACAGGTCTGTTCTGTCAACCTGTTTGAATGAAGCTTCATGACAGAAGGTTCCAGCTCGTCTCCATGAAGGTGGACGCCGCGCCTTTAAGATCAGAAACATAAAGATGGAGGACAGCCGAATAGAAACCTGTAGTCCACAAACGTGTTGGCGCTGCGTCACACTGAGGGGGCGTGGCCTATCCATAAAATACATCTGTCTGCAAATAGATTCACAAAGTCTTTAAAGGAAGAGTGCACCACTTTTTGGTGGGTGTGTGTGTTATTGAACCTGTGTGTGTGTGTGTGTGTGTGTTATTGAACCTGTGTGTGTGTGTGTTATTGAACCTGTGTGTGTGTGTGTGTGTGTGTGTGTGTTATTGAACCTGTGTGTTGTGTTTGCACACAGTGACAGAGATGCTGGTGAACGTGTTGAACATCTGCTCTGACGACGAGCTGATGTCAGAAGGAGACGACACGTGTGAGGGTAAGACACACACACACACACACACACACACACACACACACACACACTCTTGTTCACCTGTTAACAGATTAAAAACATTGATGTGTGAAGACCCCGGAGCTCGCTCGTCACCTCTGTCGTGCATGTGTGAATCACCTGACACCTGAGGGCGACCACGCGTTCGTTCACTCGCTTCTTTTTCATCAAGGAGCTGTCAAAAGCCTCTTTTCAGATTGTCCTTGAACACAACACAAAAGAGAGTGTTCTGCTTTCAGCCGCTTCACTCATTCAAATAAATGAAAAGCGTGTTTCCTGACTGAATTGATTTCCTGTCGTGAAATAAGTGGAAACGCTCCGGTCCAATCACAGCTGCCCGTTCAGCAAATCACCGTCGACATTCTCTGATCTGACGTGCGTCTGACCTGAGAGCACACACACACACACACACACACACACACACACACACACACACACACACACACACACACACACACACACACACACACACACACACACACACACACACACACACACACACACACACACACACACACACACACACACACAGCACCTGTTCAGGACCAACCTTCATTTGATAACTTCCTGCTTTGATCCCGTTTTATTCCCATGAAAAGTTTCCAGCTTTGAAAATTCCCAGAATTTTGTAACCGTGTTCACGATGAGCTGACGTGAAAGGATGGGACTGCAGCGCCCCCTGCAGGCTGCGTTACACACATATAAAGAGATTTATATTCACTTTAAATATGAAGCACATTGTGTTAGTGATCCAGCATGACCTCTGACCCCTGAGTGTTAGTGATCCAGCATGACCCCTGACCTCTGAGTGTTAGTGATCCAGCATGACCCCTGACCTCTGAGTGTTAGTGATCCAGCTCCTCCAGCATGACCTCTGACCCCTGAGTGTTAGTGATCCAGCTCCTCCAGCATGACCTCTGACCCCTGAGTGTTAGTGATCCAGCATGACCTCTGACCCCTGAGTGTTAGTGATCCAGCTCCTCCAGCATGACCTCTGACCTCTGAGTGTTAGTGATCCAGCTCCTCCAGCATGACCTCTGACCCCTGAGTGTTAGTGATCCAGCATGACCTCTGACCCCTGAGTATTAGTGATCCAGCTCCTCCAGCATGACCTCTGACCCCTGAGTGTTAGTGATCCAGCATGACCTCTGACCCCTGAGTGTTAGTGATCCAGCA
>NC_136706.1:24871019-24873519 GCF_947650265.1 Symphodus melops
AAGGCAGGGTGAGACCGGGACAAGACCAAGACCAAGGCAGGGTGAGACCGGGACAAGACCAAGACCAAGGCAGGGTGAGGCCGGGACAAGACCAAGACCAAGACCAAGGCAGTGGGAGACCGGGACAAGACCAAGACCAAGACCAAGGCAGGGGGAGACCGGGACAAGACCAAGACCAAGACCAAGGCAGGGTGAGGCCGGGACAAGACCAAGACCAAGACCAAGGCAGGGGGAGACCGGGACAAGACCAAGACCAAGGCAGGGGGAGACCGGGACAAGACCAAGACCAAGGCAGGGGGAGACCGGGACAAGACCAAGACCAAGGCAGGGTGAGGCCCGGGACAAGACCAAGACCAAGACCAAGGCAGTGGGAGACTGGGACAAGACCAAGGCAGGGGGAGACCGGGACAAGACCAAGACCAAGACCAAGGCAGGGGTAGACCGGGACCAGACCAAGACCAAGACCAAGGCAGGGGGAGACCGGGACAAGACCAAGACCAAGACCAAGGCAGGGTGAGACCGGGACAAGACCAAGACCAAGGCAGGGTGAGACCGGGACAAGACCAAGACCAAGGCAGGGTGAGACCGGGACAAGACCAAGACCAAGGCAGGGTGAGGCCGGGACAAGACCAAGACCAAGACCAAGGCAGTGGGAGACCGGGACAAGACCAAGACCAAGACCAAGGCAGGGGGAGACCGGGACAAGACCAAGACCAAGACCAAGGCAGGGTGAGGCCGGGACAAGACCAAGACCAAGACCAAGGCAGGGGGAGACCGGGACAAGACCAAGACCAAGGAAGGGGGAGACCGGGACCAGACCAAGACCAAGGCAGGGGGAGACCGGGACCAGACCAAGACCAAGGCAGGGTGAGACCGGGACAAGACCAAGACCAAGGCAGGGGGAGACCGGGACAAGACCAAGACCAAGGCAGGGGGTGTCCGGGACAAGAAGAAGACCAAGACCAAGGCAGGGTGAGACCGGGACAAGACCAAGACCAAGACCAAGGCAGGGGGAGACCGGGACAAGACCAAGACCAAAACCAAGGCAGGGGGAGACAGGGACAAGACCAAGACCAAGACCAAGACCAAGACCAAGACCAAGGCAGGGTGAGGCCGGAACCGGGCTGACTGAGAGAGGGCAGCAGGATATAAACAGGAGACTTCACCTGGAGCCAGTGGGAGGGGCTTAGTCTGCACGCCACCTCTACCACCTCTACAGACTGTCTGCACGCCACCTTTACAGACTGTCTGCACGCCACCTCTACAGACTGTCTGCACGCCACCTCTACAGACTGTCTGCACGCCACCTCTACAGACTGTCTGCACGCCACCTCTACAGACTGTCTGCACGCCACCTCTACAGACTGTCTGCACGCCACCTCTACAGACTGTCTGCACGCCACCTCTACAGACTGTCTGCACGCCACCTCTACAGACTGTCTGCACGCCACCTCTACAGACTGTCTGCACGCCACCTCTACAGACTGTCTGCACGCCACCTCTACAGACTGTCTGCACGCCACCTCTACAGACTGTCTGCACGCCATCTCTACAGACTGTCTGCACGCCACCTCTACAGACTGTCTGCACGCCACCTCTACAGACTGTCTGCACGCCACCTCTATAGACTGTCTGCACGCCATCTCTACAGACTGTCTGCACGCCACCTCTACCATCTCTACAGACTGTCTGCACGCCACCTCTACAGACTGTCTGCACGCCATCTCTACAGACTGTCTGCACGCCATCTCTACAGACTGTCTGCATGCCACCTCTACAGACTGTCTGCACGCCATCTCTACAGACTGTCTGCACGCCATCTCTACAGACTGTCTGCACGCCACCTCTACAGACTGTCTGCACGCCACCTCTACCATCTCTACAGACTGTCTGCACGCCACCTCTACAGACTGTCTGCACGCCACCTCTACAGACTGTCTGCACGCCATCTCTACAGACTGTCTGCACGCCATCTCTACAGACTGTCTGCACGCCACCTCTACAGACTGTCTGCACGCCACCTCTACAGACTGTCTGCACGCCACCTCTACAGACTGTCTGCACGCCACCTCTACAGACTGTCTGCACGCCATCTCTACAGACTGTCTGCACGCCACCTCTACAGACTGTCTGCACCCCACCTCTACAGACTGTCTGCACCCCACCTCTACAGACTGTCTGCACGCCACCTCTACAGACTGTCTGCACGCCACCTCTACCGTCTCTACAGACTGTCTGCACGCCACCTCTACAGACTGTCTGCACGCCACCTCTACAGACTGTCTGCACGCCACCTCTACAGACTGTCTGCACGCCACCTCTACCGTCTCTACGGCGGCTGTGGCTCAGCTAGCGGTGTCGTTTGTCTCTCAACTGGAAGGTCGGGGGTTCGATTCCCTGCAGCCACATGTCTGATGTGACCTTGGGGGAAAACTTGTCAGCGGCGTGTGAACGTGTTTGTGTGACCTGCGGTGTAAAAGAACTCTGAGTCGTTAACGAG
>NC_136706.1:24876019-24893519 GCF_947650265.1 Symphodus melops
ACATTTGACCCTGTGATGTTAATATGATGTAAAACGGAAATTTGAGTGAAACTGAATCTGAATCTGTGGAGTTTATGAAATTATTATTTAAATCATAAAATTCAAAGAATAGAAATCTTATCTTTAAATCTGGTAATGACCCTTTATATTATGTGACGTCACCAAAACGTGAACGTAAAAGCAAATGTGAGAAATATGCGAGACGTCCCACTCTGTTTGATATTGGTCCGCCTAAAAGAGTATTGGTAACTAAATACCCGATATGGGCTACACAACTCCAAACAGGAAGTAGAATAGACGGAGTTTCCACACAGCCTGTCACTCTCCAGATACATCAAACATTAGATATAATATACGCATCAAACAGTGTTCAAACATCCAGGCAGTCAGTAACACAGACGAGCAGAGCATGCGCACAGTTAAAGCCCACATAGTGCTCCATCTGTCATTAGAGACGATCTTTGGTTGAGAGAAATGGCGTCGGATAATGGACTGGCCTCTCTGGTAGGACTTAAACTGTGAACTCACGAGTTTTTTTAAATCAGTTTTAAAAGGTGAACATGAGTGAACAGGCTGAATAAAAGCTCTGTGACGTCACTGAGAAAGAATTAAAGTTAAATCTGTCACCGAGGCGCCACAGTTAGCTCACGTTGCTAATGCTAAGTCAGCTAGCCTGGTTAAAAACACGTGCAGGTGACAAACTGATGATAACACGTGTTTGTCAAACTACAGTCAGATCATGAGTCTAATACATGAGGACTACAGGACCGGAGGGGGGGTCTTTAAGTATGTAGAGACCCCTTTAATGGTCCTGACAGTCCGTGTTGTAGTTCAGACTGTAGGTGATGTTGTAGTTCAGACTGTAGGTGATGTTGTAGTTCTGACTGTAGTTCATATTGTAGTTTTGACTGTAGGTGATGTTGTAGTTCTGACTGTAGTTCATATTGTAGTTTTGACTGTAGGTGATGTTGTAGTTCTGACTGTAGTTCATATTGTAGTTCTGACTGTAGTTGTTGTAGTTCAGACTGTAGTTGATGTTGTAGTTCTGACTGTAGTTGATGTTGTAGTTCACACTAGTTCATGTTGTAGTTCTGACTGTAGTTCATGTTGTAGTTCAGACTGTAGTTCATGTTGTAGTTCACACTGTAGTTGATGTTGTAGTTCTGACTGTAGTTCATGTTGTAGTTCAGACTGTAGTTGATGTTGTAGTTCAGACTGTAGTTGATGTTGTAGTTCTGACTGTAGTTCATGTTGTAGTTCAGACTGTAGTTGATGTTGTAGTTCAGACTGTAGTTGATGTTGTAGTTCAGACTGTAGTTCAGACTGTAGTTCATGTTGTAGTTCTGACTGTAGTTCATGTTGTAGTTCTGACTGTAGTTGATGTTGTAGTTCAGACTGTAGTTGATGTTGTAGTTCTGACTGTAGTTCATGTTGTAGTTCAGACTGTAGTTGATGTTGTAGTTCAGACTGTAGTTGATGTTGTAGTTCAGACTGTAGTTGATGTTGTAGTTCAGACTGTAGTTCATGTTGTAGTTCTGACTGTAGTTGATGTTGTAGTTCTGACTGTAGTTGATGTTGTAGTTCTGACTGTAGTTCATGTTGTAGTTCAGACTGTAGTTGATGTTGTAGTTCCAGTGTTTATGTGTTTTGTGTTCACAGGGAGTGGAGGGAGCGTCAGCAGCTGCACATGCGCTGTCTCTGCCAGCAGACGCTTATGGAAATGATGTAAGTGAACATTTTTTAAATAGTTTTTTTTTTTTATTGATCTGCATCATTTGGTTCAATGAATCAGCCAAGTGTGTGTGTGTGTGTGTGTGTGTGTGTGTGTGTGTGACCTGTGGTTGTCCATCCTTCCAAGTCTTCCACCTCTCCGAGGTTGGGTCTGCTCTCCCAGATCCTCCTGGAGGAGGCCGAGGTTCAGCGTGGCATCACTGCTGACACTGAGAGTGACACATCTGTATCTAATAGATGATCTAGATGGCCGCGGTCTGTGAAGATGTCTCCCAGCATGCACTGTCTCACTGACCTTTGACCTTTGAGTTTGTTTTCTTTCAGCCCCGTCTGGAGGCGATGTGGGCGATGAAGGCCTACAATCACGCCGAGGTTTACTTCAATGTAAGACCCTCTCTCTCCTCCCTCAGCAGAGCTCGTTCGCCCGTTTCACAAAGTGCAGACAACAGTGCAAACATCTACACCATGATTGACCTTTGACCTGTCAACACGGAGAAAACGCAACACACTTCAGTTTGTCCACCTTCAAAATAAAAGCACCACACTTCAGTTTGTCCACCTTCAAAATAAAAGCACCACACTTCAGTTTGTCCACCTTCAAAATAAAAGCAACACACTTCAGTTTGTCCACCTTCAAAATAAAAGCAACACACTTCAGTTTGTCCACCTTCAAAATAAAAGCACCAAACTTCAGTTTGTCCACCTTCAAAATAAAAGCACCACACTTCAGTTTGTCCACCTTCAAAATAAAAGCAACACACTTCAGTTTGTCCACCTTCAAAATAAAAGCACCACACTTCAGTTTGTCGACTTTCAAAATAAAAGCACCACACTTCAGTTTGTGCACCTTCAAAATAAAAACACTTCAGTTTGTGCACCTTCAAAATAAAAACACACTTCAGATTGTGCACCTTCAAAATAAAAGCACCTGAGAGCATGGACAACGAGCGTGTGATCATGAGGCGTTGCGTGCTGTTAGGACACGGTGTAAAGTTGTTCCTCACAGCGACTTCCTCTGATGTGTCTCCGTCTCTCGTGTGCAGCTCATCTCGGCGGTCGAGCCCAAGTTCCTGAAGTTGACCAAACTGGACGATCAAATCTACACGGCGTTCAGAGAAACGTTTAAAGATCTCGACATCAAACTGCTGAAAGTCGACGACCTGAAGTCGGAGCAGGCCAAAGAGGTGAGAGCAACGTCCACGCCGCTCTGTGATAGGCCGAGAAGTCAACGCTTTCAGACGATCAGCAGAGCATTAATGTGTGTGTGTGTGTGTGTGTGTGTGTGTGTGTGTGTGTGTGTGTGTGTGTGTGTGTGTGTGTGTGTGTGTGTGTGTGTGTGTGTGTGTGTGTGTGTGTGTGTGTGTGTGTGTGTGTGTGTGTGTGTGTGTGTGTGTGTGTGTGTGTGTGTGTGTGTGTGTGCAGACGTGGCGTCCGTTCTGTAACCAGTTTGAAGGCCTCATCGAGGATTTTAACTACGGCACTCTGCTGCGTCTGGACTGTGAGAAGGACTACACCGAGGAGAACACCATATTTGGTCAGTTCACGTCTCACTTTGTTATTATTTATTATTATTATTTATTATTTATCATTGTTGTTATTTAGATTGAATAAAAAATGTTTTCGTGTTTCCAGCCACCAGAACTCAGTTCTTCGCTGTGGAAATCGCCCGAAACAGAGAAGGCTTCAACAACGGCGTGTTCACGTCCAAGAGCGCCAAGAGCTAACCTCCATCCCGACCATCTCGGAGCCGACGTGTTTTATGTAACAATGTGGGAGCCGTCAGTGTTACTCTGGGGAAGTCCGATGTGTTCCACGGCGTCCGCACGCTTCAACTCGCTTTGTATTTACTGTAAAGTGTTTTTGTGCCAATCACAACAAAGTTTTATTTGTAAAAACAGAAGTTGTTTTTTTTTGTTTATTGAAAAATCAGAAAATAAAGTCAGCTGAATTTTACTGCTGAGCGTTCATCTCAAACTCTGACACCTAGTGGTTACAGTGGGTACTGCAGTCTAAAGGTTTCCCTGCCCCTCCTCTCTACAAACCCCCCGATGATGAGACAAGTCCATCCTCTCCGTCTTCTGTCTGCTCAAACAGGCCGTTTGGAGATGTCCCCTTCATGACATCACAAAGGGCAGTAGCCCCTCCCCTTCATGACATCACAAAGGGCAGTAGCCCCTCCCCCAGGTGGGTGAAAATCATGAGGTTACAGAATAAGTGATCTGTACAACTATACTTGTTCGCTTCCCTTTTATTGGGTTGCAAAGTGAACTGATGCAACCTTAAAGGGGCGGAGCTAGAAACACTGCAGTCTACTGATTGGTTAATAGAATCATCACTTCCTGTGTGTCAGCGTGTAGCTCTGCCTCATGGATGACCATGAGGGTTTTCACCCCCGCTGGACGCCCTCAGTTGTTGCCCGTAGAAGTTCATACGTGGTGCGAGTACTTCCTGACCGCCTTTAATGGCGGCTCAGCGCGTCCTCAGAGAGAGACGCCTTTAACCTGGCGGAGGAGGAGGACATCATGTGACCTTTAAAACTCTGTCTCACACGGTGTGAGACAGAGTGGGGGGCAGTAGCTCAGTCTGTAGGGACTTGGGTTAGGTCGCCGGTTCAAGTCCCGGCACGGACCAAGTCCGGAAACTGGTCTGGTAACTGGAGAGGTGCCAGTCCATTTCCTGAGCACTGCCGAGGTGCCCCTGAGCAAGGCACCGAACCCCAAAACTGCTCTGGAGCGCTCGCTGTGGGCAGCCCCCTCACTCTGAGACCTCTCCATTAATGCATGTCACTAGAACCCTGTTTGTGCATGAGTGTGTATCTCGGCCTATGTGTGTGTGTTAGACAGAGTGTAAACCGAATTTCCCCTCGTGGGATTAATAAAGTGTAAATTATTATTATTATTACCTTAAACACCTGGTTCAACATCCAGAAGCAGCTCGCCTGCAGGTTCACTGTTAAAACTCATAATCCCAACGACAGTGAACGCACCACTTCTCTTGCACATTGATCTGAGCTGAATGTGACTGGAAGCTCTCACACAGGAGCTCATGTGTGTGAATGAATGTGATGCAGGTTGGAGGCCCTCGCTCTAAAGCCACCAGAGAGAGAGAGAGAGGCAGGAGGCCCTCGCTCTAAAGCCACCAGAGGGAGAGAGAGAGAGAGAGGCAGGAGACCCTCGCTCTAAAGCCACCAGAGGGAGAGAGAGAGAGAGAGGCAGGAGGCCCTCGCTCTAAAGCCACCAGAGAGAGAGAGAGAGAGGCAGGAGGCCCTCGCTCTAAAGCCACCAGAGGGGAGAGAGAGGCAGGAGGCCCTCGCTCTAAAGCCACCAGAGGGAGAGAGAGAGGCAGGAGGCCCTCGCTCTAAAGCCACCAGAGAGAGAGAGAGAGGCAGGAGGCCCTCGCTCTAAAGCCACCAGAGGGAGAGAGAGAGGCAGGAGACCCTCGCTCTAAAGCCACCAGAGAGAGAGAGAGAGGCAGGAGGCCCTCGCTCTAAAGCCACCAGAGGGGAGAGAGAGAGAGAGAGGCAGGAGGCCCTCGCTCTAAAGCCACCAGAGAGAGAGAGAGAGAGGGAGGCATGATGTAAAAATCAATGAGGTTTATTTGCAGTCACAATGCTTACACTATATGTAGCAGACATCCAAACAACTCAAACAGCTACTCACTCTATGGACCCAACACATTCACATCAGGACACAAACCAAAAACTGAGACTCCATCAACATCCTGTCGACGTGTTAGAAATGAGCTAGTTGTCACAAACAGTTAGCAGCAACATGGTAGAGAGGAACACAAGTTGCTAAAGACTCCACCGGCGTCTCTCTGTACACGGTTCTGACTCCAGCAGAGGTCGCTACACCGCTCTACTTCTTCTTCTTCTCCTGCAGATATTTTAGTCTCATCGTGATCCTTCAGCGGAGCTCCGATCGTCGTCAGAGTTTCTCCTGTGAGGAGGCACAGAGCCCGGCCTCGCAGCACCATGACACGCCACACACACACGCACACGCACACACACACACACACCAGAGCCACTCCACACACAGACAACACACACACCAAACAGACTCCACTGCAGGACCTAAAAAAGGGGGGGGGGGGGGGCGTGGGGGGCAGTCCCGAAAACCTGGTCCAAGGAATCCAGAGTGTAAACAAAATGGTGAAACTGCAGCCAGCCTACCAGAGGGGGGAAACAGAGCCGTGACCATCATGTTTACACGTCCATCAGCGCGGGGGGGGGGACGCAGCCGTGTGTCATTAAGGGGGAAGGCGGAGCAGGACGGGACGATTTAAAGGGACATTCAGCTGCTTTTCTTTTTAATGACCTCTGAGCCGAGTCCCCCCAGACTCCGGGTCAGCTCCAGAGGATCAGGACCTAGACTTCCTGCTTCCTCTCTTTTATCTTTAGTGTCATTCTGCATGAAGGAATGTTTCCATACGTTACAGGAAGGAGCTCCAAAGACTGAACCAAGACCTGCTGGAACACGGGATGATTATTATTATTGTTATTGGAGTGAAACATGTCTGAAAGTTCCTCCTGCTGCAGGTCAGCTGATCACCTGCTGCAGGTCAGCTGATCACCTGCTGCAGGTCAGCTGATCACCTGCTGCAGGTCAGCTGATCACCTGCTGCAGGTCAGCTGATCACCTGCTGCAGGTCAGCTGATCACCTGCTGCAGGTCAGCTGATCACCTGCTGCAGGATCATCAAATCTTATTGTCACTATTAAGTTTACAAAACCAGAATGAGAGCTGGCTCTCCTGGGGGGGGGGGGGGGGGGGGGGGGGGGGGGGCAGATTTAGTATAAAAAGGTAACAAAAACAAAAAAAACCCAGCCGAGTTGTCCCTTTAATCTCCATACAGCCTGCTGCCTTCAGGGGGCGTGGGAATTTACAAAACCTCCTCCAGAGACTGAGTAGAAAATGTACACCGTGGATGCTCCGACTCTCTCGTCCTGTTAGTGCGTGTTCCTCTCTGCAGCCTCAGCGCTCGTGTGGCCACCGTGCACCCCCCCCGTCCTCCCTCCCTCACCTGTCCTCGCTCACCCGCCCCCCCCCCCGTCCTCCCTCCCTCACCTGTCCTCACTCACCCGTCTGTCCTCCCTCACCTGTCCTCCCTCACCCGTCCCCCCTCCCTCCCTCACCCTCCCTCGCTCCCTCACCTGTCCTCGCTCACCCGTCCCCCCCCTCCCCACGCAGACAAACGCACTAACTCACTACACTGTAAAAAGCTCAATCACACCATTTTTTGTTTGTTTTTTTTGTAGTTTTTTTTCCTCCTCTCTTCTTTGTGTGTTTAAATTCGATCATTATAAACATTGTTCAAAATGTTACCAAAAGAAATGTACACTTGGTTTTTCGGTCTTTTTCTATACAAGGCAGGCAGAAGCGGATTACTACGATTACCGGCGTTCGTCCCCTTCCTCGCCCTCCGCAGCGCACTCTCCTTCCCCTGTGAGTGATTTAGAGTGCAGAAACATGCGACCCCCCCCGCCCCCCCGCCCCCCACCCCCCCCCTCCTGACCCCTCCTCTGCTGGGACGAGTCAGACCATCATGGCGTTAAAATAGATCTGTATATATTTATATATGTTTATATCAAAAAGGGGGGAGGGTGGGTGGTGTCGGGGGGAGATGATCCCCGGGCATCCTGGCCCAGGGAGGGCGGGGGGAGAGGGAGGCTGATGCAGAGAGGGGGGAGCGAGGGGGGGGGAGCTCTGTCTGTGGCTGGGTAAGACTCGTCTGAGTGGAATGTCAGCTCATCATGTCGTTGCTGTTGACGCCGTACGTCGAGTTCTTCATGCTGTCGTTGACCTCCCGCCTGAACACGGACAGGTTCTGAGTGAACCTGCGGGGGGGGGGGGGGGGGGGGGGGGGGGGGGGGGGGGGGGGGGGGCAGAGAGAGAGAGAGAGTGAGGGGGGGGGCGTTTCCTCATTGAGCTGAGAGCGGCTCAGAGGGCGTTTACCTGTCCCGGTTCTTTGTTAGTAGATTTCTCTCGATTCCCTCCATCAGGTTCTCGAAACATAAGTGCATGGCTTGCTGCTTCTCCGGCGGCTGGCTGTTCACGATGCTGTTCCTCAGGTCAGCGAAATACTGCAGGACACACATCAGCACAGTTAAACACACACACACACACACCTCCTCCCAAACATCAGTGTGTGTGTGTGTGTGTGTGTATGGACCTTCTCGTTGAGCAGGATGAGGCCGAGCAGAGGGCGAGACATGGACCACTGGTTCCTGCAGTCCTCGAAGATGATGATGTTCAACACCGTGGACAACATCTGCAGCAGGAAAATAACACAACCCCATTTACTGCAGGTCCTTGAATGCATCATGAGCTGGTGTTCACAGACGGTACTCGTGGTTGCGGTGCGCGTGCTCTCTGACCTGCTGGATCATCTCGGGGTGCTGCTGCATGATGTGCAGGAAGCGGTCGTCCGTGGCCATGGGCGTGGGTCGTTTCTTGGTGGAGCGTGACAGCTGTTTGAAGAGGTACGTGACGATGTGGTCCAGACTGGAGCAGCAGCCCGTGCACACCATCGTATCTGAAACACACACACACGTTAATATCTGCCACGCTGGGCGGTCTGTAAACACTCGGACCTGACGTGACAGCGTTTACCGAGCGCCGTCAGCCCCTCCGATATGGACGACAGGATGTACATGACCACGTGCGGCTCCAGACTGGCGATGAAGTTCATGTGGTCCTGAGTCAGCACCTCCAGCAGGGAGTAGAAGGACTGGCTGAGCTTGGGATAGTCCTGCAGGGACGGAGGGGGAGGAGTCAGGTTAAAGATGTAAAGAAACAGAACCACGAGGACGACCACATTCAGGCCAACCGCAGCGGGCTGAGAGCTCGACTAGCTCACTGAAGCTAGTAGGAGAGCTAACGGCACGTTAGCTTACTGAAGCTAGTAGGAGAGCTAACGGCACGTTAGCTTACTGAAGCTAGTAGGAGAGCTAACGGCACGTTAGCTTACTGAAGCTAGTAGGAGAGCTAACAGCACGTTAACTTACTGAAGCTAGTAGGAGAGCTAACGGCACGTTAGCTTACTGAAGCTAGTAGGAGAGCTAATGGCACGTTAGCTTACTGAAGCTAGTAGGAGAGCTAACAGCACGTTAGCTTACTGAAGCGAGTAGGAGAGCTAACAGCACGTTAGCTTACTGAAGCGAGTAGGAGAGCTAACATCACGTTAGCTTACTGAAGCTAATAGGAGAGCTAACAGCAGGTTAGCTTACTGAAGCTAGTAGGAGAGCTAACGGCACGACGCTGCTGAATGGTCACACAGGAAGACGCTTTAAAAACGATTCTGCATCTTATAAACGGATTTGATGGCGAGAGTTTGAGTCAACAACACGCTAACGGAAGCGTGGTGACGCTTCGCCCCTGAACGCCACTCTCGGCGCCCTCAGTGTAACTGCGTGCAGGACGTACGAGCAGGTCGCTGTGAGGGATGGACAGCAGCAGCTTGATGAAGGTCTGTAAGGCGTTATCCAGAGCGTCGTCGCCGTACAGACGGAAGACCCCGAAGTTGACGTAGTTCCCGCTGAGCACGGCCTTCAGCATGGCGAAACACACGCTGACCCCCTTCAGCTTCACGCCGTACACCTGATCCTTCGGGACCTCCCCCAACGTCAGGATGCGATTCCCTGCAGGAGCAAAGACACGAGCGTCAGCACCGTCACGCCTCTGCTTGTGTGAGTCACGTGACCTTGAGGAGGCGGAGCGAGCACCGTAGGTCGTGATCATCTTGCTGGTTTCTCTGAACAGCAGGATGCCGTTTGGCGACGACACGTCGAACTGTAACCTCTGAGACCTGCAGACGACAGCACACACACACGACGTCATGAGTCATCTCAACGCGTGAGAGGACACGTCGCACTCGGTCCCCACGAGGACACGCTTACCTGTTGTGGACCAGCTCAGCCATCAGCTTGAGGACGGGAGTGGTGCATGCTGGGTCGTGGTACCACAGCTCGATGGCTCTCTGCAGGATGGGCATGTAGGCGGGATACCTGCACGGCTGCGTTCAGGAAAATCAGACAGATCACGACACATGGAGTTAACACGCGTGTATCTATGACGGCGCCGTGTTCAGGATACATCCAGTCAAACAGCATCATGAAGCTCGTCTTGGCGTTGAAGGCGAACGCGATCCCTCGAAGATCTCTGACCAGACCGACCAAAGTCCTCTGCAGGAAACAAGAGAAGAAGAAACCCGTCAGAAGGATCAGACTAGACACGAGTCCACGAGTCCAGAACTCAGGACGGACAGGAAGTACGATATAATTACAACATTTAAATCAAGAGGAGTGTGTGTGTGTGTTTGTCTGTATGTGTGTGTGTCTGTGTGTGTGTGTGTGTGTTTCTGTATGTGTCTGTGTGTGTGTGTGTGTTTCTGTATGTGTGTCTGTATGTGTCTGTGTGTGTGTGTGTGTGTAGATTACCTTCGCCTCCTGCTCGTTGAACGTGTTTGTACTCAGCATCTGAGCCACAGCTTCGAAGGCCGCCGTCAGAGGAAGCATGAACTGTTCAAACTGATCCTCGTCCTCGCCTAAACACACACACACACACACACACACACACACACACACACACACACACACACACACACACACACACACACACACACACACACACACACACACACACACACACACACACACACACACACACACACACACACACACACACACACACACACACACACAGAACAGGCCACGCTCAGCTTGTATTTGATGATCACTAACTCTGCCCCCTGGTGTTCAACATGTGTACTGCAGTCCAAACACAGCAGAGCTCCATCTCTATAATAAAGCAGCTGGTGTGTAATTACCCAGGTCGACCATCAGGAGGCGCCCCAGTGCCGTGTAGAAGGTGGTCCGACACCTCATGTCGCTCAGGTTGGACTGGTTGTTCACTCCCAGGAAGGAGAAGTGCTCGCTCTGCACACACACACAGGAAGTTTATATTAAAGTCGTGTGTGTGTGTGTGTGTGTGTGTGTGTGTGTGTGTGTGTGTGTGTGTGTGTGTGTGTGTGTGTGTGTGTGTACTCACGGTGTGGTTATTTAACATGAACTGCACAGCACTGAGCTTCACCAGCTTCCTCACGCTGCTGTACGTAAACAAAGTGAAGTCAAGGAGACAACGTGCAGAGTGAACGCACGGCGCCACGCTGAGTGTGAGAGCTGCACGCCACGCCTCACCTGTCAATCACTGCATGTTTACAATGACCCAATCAGAAGGCTTTAATGGATAACATGCAGCATCGACACTGACCAAACACATGAAACACGGAGAGAAAGAGAGGACGCCACGTGGATGGCGGCGCACTGACAAAGGATATCCTAAGGAGAGGTCGTTCAGTAGTTGGAGTGTCTTGGAGGTGATTGGTTCACACTGGCCCCAGTACTTCAAGTTTGTGATGCTGCAGAGAAAAACACTGTGTGTTAATGACCTGTGTGTGTGTGTGTGTGTGTGTGTGTGTGTGTGTGTGTGTGTGTGTGTGTGTTCACTCACATCTTCCCGATGAACACGCTGAGCACCATCGTCTCGTCGTTTAAGCCCAGAACTTCTGACAGCCGCCTGTAAAGCTGCAAACAACAAACACACACCCTTTATTAATGTACACACACACACACACACCCTTTATTAATGTACACACACACACACACACCCTTTATTAATGTACAAACACACACACACACACCCTTTATTAATGTACACACACACACACACACCCTTTATTAATGTACACACACACACACACACACACACACACCCTTTATTAATGTACACACACACACACACACCCTTTATTAATGTACACACACACACACACACACACACACACACACACCCTTTATTAATGTACACACACACACACACACACACACGGGACGCTGGTTTGTCCTCTCATCAGCTGTCTGTGTTTCAGCGCCTGATGGAGGCGCTGCAGACGAGCAGGACACAGTGGCGTGGGGGCTCAGCGGGTCAGACGGACACAGTGGCGTGGGGGCTCAGCGGGTCAGACGGACACAGTGGCGTGGGGGCTCAGCGGGTCAGATGGACACAGTGGCGTGGGGGCTCAGCGGGTCAGATGGACACAGTGGCGTGGGGGCTCAGCGGGTCAGATGGAGCGAGGGGCCTCACTGTGAGGATTAAAGGGACCGGACGGTGGGGCCCGTCGCTCCTCTGACGCTGCATGTGCACACACACACACACACACACACACACACACACACACACACACACACACACACACACACACACACACACACACACACAGTGTGTCTCTGCAGAAAGAGCTGCATCAGCAGCAGGACAAAAGACCTGCTCCCCCCCTCGCCCCGCCCCCCCTCCGGCGAGGGTTAGCGTGTCAGGCCGCTCCAGGATTAGAGGCGGAGTTTACCTTGGATGATTTCTGCACCTGGTCTCCGATGTAGATCTTTCTGAACTGTTCGAAGAAGCTGAGCATGGCGAGCTCCAGCCGCTCGTTTCCAGCCTGAGCGAGCCGAGAGTCGGTCAAGTTCATCAGCTGCAGAACCCTGAGACAAACACAGGTCCAATCAGAACATCAGCTGCAGAACCCTGAGACAAACACAGGTCCAATCAGAACATCAGCTGCAGAACCCTGAGACAAACACAGGTCCAATCAGAACATCAGCTGCAGAACCCTGAGACAAACACAGGTCCAATCAGAACATCAGCTGCAGAACCCTGAGACAAACACAGGTCCAATCAGAACATGTTTCAGCTGCAGAACCCTGAGACAAACACAGGTCCAATCAGAACATGTTTCAGCTGCAGAACCCTGAGACAAACACAGGTCCAATCAGAACATGTTTCAGCTGCAGAACCCTGAGACAAACACAGGTCCAATCAGAACATGTTTCAGCTGCAGAACCCTGAGACAAACACAGGTCCAATCAGAACATGTTTCAGCTGCAGAACCCTGAGACAAACACAGGTCCAATCAGAACATCAGCTGCAGAACCCTGAGACAAACACAGGTCCAATCAGAACATCAGCTGCAGAACCCTGAGACAAACACAGGTTCAATCAGAACATGTTTCAGTCCATCAGAACCCTGAGACAAACACAGGTTCAATCAGAACATGTTTCAGTCCATCAGAACCCTGAGACAAACACGGGTCCAATCAGAACATCAGCTGCAGAACCCTGAGACAAACACAGGTCCAATCAGAACATGTTTCAGTCCATCAGCTGCAGAACCCTGAGTCAAACACAGGTCCAATCAGAACATGTTTCAGTCCATCAGAACCCTGAGACAAACACAGGTCCAATCAGAACATGTTTCAGCTCATCAGAACCCTGAGACAAACACAGGTCCAATCAGAATATTGTTTCAGTCCATCAGAACCCTGAGACAAACACAGGTCCAATCAGAACATGTTTCAGTCCATCAGCTGCAGAACCCTGAGACAAACACAGGTCCAATCAGAACATGTTTCAGTCCATCAGAACCCTGAGACAAACACAGGTCCAATCAGAACATGTTTCAGTCCATCAGAACCCTGAGACAAACACAGGTCCAATCAGAACATGTTTCAGTCCATCAGAACTAGGGCTGAAACGATTCCTCGAATAACTCGAAATAATTCGATTACAAAAATTCATCGAGGAATTTTCGCTGCCTCGAGGCTTCGTTAAGTTTTTTTTTTTTTTTTTTGCGTCATCAAAACTTTGGTATGAGTATAAAACACGTTTAATGTAGCTGCAGCTACCTGCTCCTCTCTCTTACACACAGACACTTCAACACGCGCACACGCGAGCGCGGCGTGCCCCTTTTAGCACACACAGTTGATCCGTGATCCATACGACCCAGTCGGGAACACGTGATCCGGTCAAACGGTCGGCTTTTCTCCGTTCACTCTCTCCGTGTCTGCAGCTAACGTAACGATAGCAGCGTCCTCTCACAGTCTCTGTCATAGACACGTCTATGGTCTCTGTAGTCTCAGCTAACGTAACGATAGCAGCGTCCTCTCACAGTCTCTGTCATAGACACGTCTATGGTCTCTGTAGTCTCAGCTAACGTAACGATAGCAGCGTCCTCTCAGAGTCTCTGTCATAGACACGTCTCTGGTCTCTGTAGTCTCAGCTAACGTAACGATAGCAACGTCCTCACAGTCTCTGTCATAGACACGTCTCTGGTCTCTGTAGTCTCAGCTAACGTAACGATAGCAGCGTCCTCTCACAGTCTCTGTCATAGACACGTCTATGGTCTCTGTAGTCTCAGCTAACACAACGATAGCAGCGTCCTCTCATAGTCTCTGTCATAGACACGTCTCTGGTCTCTGTAGTCTCAGCTAACGTAACGATAGCAGCGTCCTCTCACAGTCTCTGTCATAGACACGTCTCTGGTCTCTGTAGTCTCAGCTAACGTAACGATAGCAGCGTCCTCTCACAGTCTCTGTCATAGACACGTCTATGGTCTCTGTAGTCTCAGCTAACGTAACGATAGCAACGTCCTCTCACAGTCTCTGTCATAGACACGTCTATGGTCTCTGTAGTCTCAGCTAACACAACGATAGCAGCGTCCTCTCATAGTCTCTGTCATAGACGCGTCTCTGGTCTCTGTAGTCTCAGCTAACGTAACGATAGCAACGTCCTCTCACAGTCTCTGTCATAGACGCGTCTCTGGTCTCTGTAGTCTCAGCTAACGTAACGATAGCAACGTCCTCTCACAGTCTCTGTCATAGACGCGTCTCTGGTCTCTGTAGTCTCAGCTAACGTAACGATAGCAACGTCCTCTCACAGTCTCTGTCATAGACGCGTCTCTGGTCTCTGTAGTCTCAGCTAACGTAACGATAGCAACGTCCTCTCACAGTCTCTGTCATAGACGCGTCTATGGTCTCTGTAGTCTCAGCTAACGTAACGATAGCAACGTCCTCTCACAGTCTCTGTCATAGACGCGTCTATGGTCTCTGTAGTCTCAGCTAACGTAACGATAGCAACGTCCTCTCACAGTCTCTGTCATAGACACGTCTCTGGTCTCTGTAGTCTCAGCTAACGTAACGATAGCAGCGTCCTCTCACAGTCTCTGTCATAGACACGTCTATGGTCTCTGTAGTCTCAGCTAACGTAACGATAGCAACGTCCTCTCACAGTCTCTGTCATAGACACGTCTATGGTCTCTGTAGTCTCAGCTAACACAACGATAGCAGCGTCCTCTCATAGTCTCTGTCATAGACACGTCTCTGGTCTCTGTAGTCTCAGCTAACGTAACGATAGCAACGTCCTCTCACAGTCTCTGTCATAGACGCGTCTCTGGTCTCTGTAGTCTCAGCTAACGTAACGATAGCAACGTCCTCTCACAGTCTCTGTCATAGACGCGTCTCTGGTCTCTGTAGTCTCAGCTAACGTAACGATAGCAACGTCCTCTCACAGTCTCTGTCATAGACGCGTCTATGGTCTCTGTAGTCTCAGCTAACGTAATGATAGCAACGTCCTCTCACAGTCTCTGTCATAGACACGTCTCTGGTCTCTGTAGTCTCAGCTAACGTAACGATAGCAACGTCCTCTCACAGTCTCTGTCACAGACACGTCTCTGGTCTCTGTAGTCTCAGCTAACGTAACGATAGCAGCGTCCTCTCACAGTCTCTGTCACAGACACGTCTCTGGTCTCTGTAGTCTCAGTTAACGTAACGATAGCAACGTCCTCTCACAGTCTCTGTCATAGACACGTCTCTGGTCTCTGTAGTCTCAGCTAACGTAACGATAGCAGCGTCCTCTCACAGTCTCTGTCACAGACACGTCTCTGGTCTCTGTAGTCTCAGCTAACGTAACGATAGCAGCGTCCTCTCAGTCTCTGTCATAGACACGTCTCTGGTCTCTGTAGTCTCAGCTAACGTAACGATAGCAGCGTCCTCTCACAGTCTCTGTCATAGACACGTCTCTGGTCTCTGTAGTCTCAGCTAACGTAACGATAGCAGCGTCCTCTCACAGTCTCTGTCATAGACACGTCTCTGGTCTCTGTAGTCTCAGCTAACGTAACGATAGCAGCGTCCTCTCACAGTCTCTGTCACAGACGCGTCTCTGGTCTCTGTAGTCTCAGCTAACGTAACGATAGCAGCGTCCTCTCATAGTCTCTGTCATAGACGCGTCTCTGGTCTCTGTAGTCTCAGCTAATGTAACGATAGCAGCGTCCTCTCATAGTCTCTGTCATAGACGCGTCTCTGGTCTCTGTAGTCTCAGCTAACGTAACGATAGCAACGTCCTCTCACAGTCTCTGTCATAGACGCGTCTATGGTCTCTGTAGTCTCAGCTAACGTAATGATAGCAACGTCCTCTCACAGTCTCTGTCATAGACACGTCTATGGTCTCTGTAGTCTCAGCTAATGTAACGATAGCAGCGTCCTCTCACAGTCTCTGTCATAGACACGTCTATGGTCTCTGTAGTCTCAGCTAACGTAACGATAGCAACGTCCTCTCACAGTCTCTGTCATAGACGCGTCTATGGTCTCTGTAGTCTCAGCTAACATAACGATAGCAACGTCCTCTCACAGTCTCTGTCATAGACACGTCTCTGGTCTCTGTAGTCTCAGCTAACACAACGATAGCAGCGTCCTCTCATAGTCTCTGTCATAGACACGTCTCTGGTCTCTGTAGTCTCAGCTAACGTAACGATAGCAACGTCCTCTCACAGTCTCTGTCATAGACACGTCTCTGGTCTCTGTAGTCTCAGCTAACGTAACGATAGCAGCGTCCTCTCACAGTCTCTGTCACAGACACGTCTCTGGTCTCTGTAGTCTCAGCTAACGTAACGATAGCAGCGTCCTCTCACAGTCTCTGTCATAGACGCGTCTATGGTCTCTGTAGTCTCAGCTAACGTAACGATAGCAACGTCCTCTCACAGTCTCTGTCACAGACACGTCTCTGGTCTCTGTAGTCTCAGCTAACGTAACGATAGCAGCGTCCTCTCCCAGTCTCTGTCATAGACACGTCTCTGGTCTCTGTAGTCTCAGCTAACGTAACGATAGCAGCGTCCTCTCACAGTCTCTGTCACAGACGCGTCTATGGTCTCTGTAGTCTCAGCTAACGTAACGATAGCACCGTCCTCTCACAGTCTCTGTCATAGACACGTCTATGGTCTCTGTAGTCTCAGCTAACATAACGATAGCAGCGTCCTCTCACAGTCTCTGTCATAGACACGTCTCTGGTCTCTGTAGTCTGTGAGCGCGCTGCAGGAGCAGACAGAGATACACTTTTAACAATATACAGGCTGATTATATTAAATCTCTGATGTCTTCAAAGCTAAATCAAGACAGAACTTGTTTGTGGAATAATAATTTAGCAAATATATATTTAACGTTTCTCAATTTACTTATCTGACATAATGATTGATTCTGTGATTGATTCAACAGAACATAATGCTTTCTCAATTAAATGTACTGTAACAGATGTGTCGGCTACACAAAACAGTATTTGCGATTTCAGCCATTAAAACATGTTCGGCCTGTATTTTTCATCTACCTGCCGCCTTGACCAGTGAATCAGAAGTTTATTTGGGTGACTGTCAGTAATATGGTGAGTGTCAGCAGCTGTAGAGCAGAGGTGGTTGGTTGTAACAAGCAGGCGTTACCATGGTAACTGCAAAGAAGCAGGTTTGTAGGGACGACCCAAGATGAGTTAAACCTTAATTAAGCAAAAGTATGATTTATTCGATTAATCGATCGGGATATTCGATAGAATACTCGATTACTAAAATATTCGATAGCTGCAGCTCTAATCAGAACACTGAGACAAACACAGCTTCAA
>NC_136706.1:24901019-24964712 GCF_947650265.1 Symphodus melops
CAAAGGAGCGTCTGACGATGCACGCCACGCAAACATCGAGTCCCCGCTTTACACAGGTGACATCAGACGACCTCGACGAGGCCATGGCAGAAAAGTCACACGTTCACCTCGACATCATGAACTCAGAGGGCGCGGCCTTTTGGAGGCGCCGCCTGCGACACTTGACCAGATCACCTTTCTGTAGCAGGCGGGAGAAGTGCTGAGTCATGCACAGTCATGATGAGATGCTCTGACAGAGCAAAACGGAGGGGCCGGCAGGTTAGAGGGACAGATCAGAGGCGGAGGGGGGTCTGGGTTAGGGTTCGGGATGGCGTGTGTGTGTGTGTGTGTGTGTGTGTGTGTGTGTGTGTGTGTGTGCAGCAGATATGACACGCTGTTACATCATCATTATCTGACTCTCTGCCCGCCTCAGATAACAGCTGAGACATCTGCTGCACAAAGTTAGAAAACATGGAGTGAAGAGGGACCAACATGGCCGCCTCGGGAGGAGAGCTCCATCTCTGCACCTTCACCTCACACGTGGTCCACGTGGTCCACATGGTCCACATGGACCACATGGACTGGACTCAGGTCCACGTGCCTGATCTTTACGGTTCTGCACCAATATCTAGATAAACTATTGATAAAGTTAAAAACAATTTGAGTCCATGCAGGATTTTGAGGCTGTTTTCAGATCTAGATGGTTCCAGGAGGACTGTTGTGGATGCTCCTCCTCACAGCCGGAGACCGTCCCTGACAGACAGGAAGAAGGGGGGCGGGGCCTCCTGAGATCAGACGCAGCAGAGTCCGCTCCCCGGCGCTCTGCTGAGAATGTCTTTATACGAACGCGGCGAGAGATTTCTGTGTGTGTAAAAAGATATTTGAGGAAGACGAGGCGCTCGCTCGCCATGGCGCTCGCTCGCCATGGCGCTCGCTCGCCATGGCGCCCTCTGCTGGTGGTTTAACACAGTGAAATGCTGGTTTGACTGGTGAATAACTCGCCACATATCGGAGGTAAAATCATTGGATCCTCGGACGAGCTCGTCGCTCGATGTTGAATCGCTCCGGCTCGGATGAAAACACAGCAGGAGGACGACGGGAGGCGCCTCAGCCCGCCTGCACGCCGAGGTCGGCGCTCTCAGAGAACGACCACAATACTTCAGAGGACTCGTGCTCACAGACAGAATCCAGAGAAAGTACCGGAGCACGTGAATCATCGCAGTGCGTCCAAACGTCCGTAAAGACGTTTAGCGTGAGCGAGTGGAGCGCTCCTGTGCTCTCAGCGTGAGGGAGTTTAACCGACAACCTCTCATATATATTCACAATGACATCAGCAAATGATCTGCAGCTCGCAGCTCGTCTCCTCTCGGATGTGATGCAGCGTGACGGATAATAAAAACCCTCTTTACATCTTTAAACAATCAGAGCGCCATCGTCTCCGTGGCGCTCGTGTGATAAAGCCATATAAAGGCCGCCACGTTAGAGCTGCTGCTGCGGCGCTCGCTGCTGCACATCCTTCAGTCTAAGCGTGCTCATCATGACGCACAGGTCACCTCCGGGACTTGAACCGGCGACCTTCTGTTTCCCGACAGACTGAGCGACTCATGTTTTGACGTCTGATAAAAAAAGCAGCCACAGATCTCAGTTACACAAACACGTTGGTGACGTTTCGGCACCGACGAGGAAGCTGTAACGCCGGCCGCAACCCCTGGCAGACGCCACGTGTTCATCGTTGCCGTGGAAACCTCGGATGTTGACGTGAAGGAGGGCTGCATGATGACGCCGTGTGAACGTAAACATATAAACAGATTCTCGTCCTCAGGTCGGTCTGACCCGGTCGTCATGACTACGGTCACTCTGACTTCCTGTTCCCCGAGGAGGAAGTCAAGTTACATGTCAGTCATCCTCTCCGTGTTGTTTGTGATGCACTGGCATCGGTCAGGTGGTCGGCGTGCGGCGAGTGATGTCACACAGGTACTTTGATGAGAGACTGTTGACGCTCACATCGGTTCGTACTCTGCCTTCAGCCCGTGTCCACCTGGCGTTCCTGTTCTGAGCGCCAGCGTCTTTTTACATTTGTTTTCAAGCAGCAGACGGAAAGCGGTCGCCTTTTTTTCTCCCCGAGCGCTCTGCTGATGTCACCGGCGCCCTTTTCCAAATGTTTGATATTCTCCGTATCGTGTCTCCTCCTCGCTCCGCCTGATCGGGAAATAATCGATCTCAAACATGCGGTAAAAAGTGACGGAGCGGTGACGCTCCACAGGCTGTTGCCATGGAGACAGGACGGACGTGCAGCACTTTTATTCTCAGCGTTCAAACGCTCCCGGACAAAACGCCACGTGAAAACTCGTGGAACAACTTCTGTTCCACTTCAGACGATCGTTTAGATGACCACGGCGTGTCGGCGAGCATCACCCGTCTTACAGCAGTGAGCGCATCACTACAGTGACGGCTTCTCGCCGCCGGCCTTCCTGTAAACGCCACGGTCCAGTTGGAGGTTCTATCAGTCCTTTTAAAAACGTTACACGGGCCGGCGTCGACTCATTGGTCTGAGCTGTTGCACCAACGTGCTCCAGTGTGCTCGCCACGAGGACTCCAACGCTAACGCTCTCTGACGTCAAGACGTGGGCGAAGAACTCGAGGCACGGAGCGTCAGAATGGCGTTTTCTTTTCATACACGTGGAGGTTGACATTTTGAATATACTCATGTTACCTGTGCAGCACTTTGGTGAACTGTAACTCCACTGCACAGGTGGAGTTTGGTATTTAACCCCTTCATTGCCAAATGTTTTTATCAATGTCTATTCATGTATCTGTTATTGTGTGTTGGTTTATTGTATCCTTATAACCTCGATTTGAAAATGAGGGAAACTTAGATGAGTAAAAGTTTGAAATGAAATCACATATTGTTATATTTTATACTTTAAGTCAAATTCACTGTTCTTGTAAAACGTCTTCCTCATATGTTTACATTGTAAATCTGTTTAATTATAATCTGTTAAAGAGTTTATAAAAGGTGAGTAATCTGCATTTTTGATCCGAGAACCTTTTCTTTATTTATTCCTCAATGATTCACTCAGACAACAAACAGCAGCAGCTAGCAGGACAAGGACAACAACAACAACAACAACAACAACAACAAGGTGCATGACGTTAAATCACAAACAGCTCGAGCCTCTCAGGAGCTCGTGCAGGACCGAGTGTGTTGGCATGTTAGTAACATGATGAAATGTTACAGTCTCTCTTCAAACAGTGTCCTCTGAGCCCGAACATGTGAGCAGCTAGCTTACAGCAGGTGACCGTGTTACCTAAATGCCTCCAGGCACGAGCGCGTCTGCTGGTGGTCATGGTTACGGCAGGTGTGATGCACTCATTAGGTGTGTATAAATTCAATAAATTCATGTAATAAACAAAGATGGATTCATTAGCTGTCGGAAGTGCGACAACAACAGAAGTCACCAGTTAGCATGGTCACACGCTACACTGGTACACCTAGCTAAACACGCCGCTGCTGCAGCTTGGTTAAATAAACAGCACAGGTGTGAATCCCCGTGAAGCCTCCGCGTGAGGTCTGAGTCTCCCACACACGGACACGGAGCCGGTGTGCTGGCTACACCATCGTGTTTTCAAAACGGGCTCGGGCGGGAGAAGTTGACGTCTGGGCTGACAGCTAACGTTAGCATCAGTGGCTAAGCTAACGTTAGCATCAGGGTGCTAGCTCCATCACAACAACACCTGGTGTAATTATTTTAAAGGTTTCAAGCACGCGACACAAACAGAGCACGAGGCGGTGTTGACTGGTGTGTGTGTGTGGTGTATTTACTGAGAGTCTCAATAAAGGTTGAGCACTTCGTGTTAGCCTGACAGCTAGCTCTCCACGGGCTGTGTTTTATTGTTTACTTCTGGATAATTCGCCGTTATATGACGTCATTGTCCCGGTGCTCCACCGCGGTCGGCTCGTGCAAACACGCGGGATAACACGGGCTGCAACCCCGCGAGTCTCCCGCGTTTGTTTTCGTTTGGAGACAGGTGTCTGCCCTCGGAGCTAACCCAAGCTAACCCGAGCTAACCCGAGCTAGCCAAGCAGTGACAGCAGGCCCGGACTCATCCTTCTCTTTTACCGCCGACAGCCACGCACGAGCGCCTCCCGCACGCAGTGCCCGCACGCGGCCTCCGTGCGGGGAACGCAGCACCTGAATCCAGCTTCAGACCCGCTCTCAGGCTCCGGGATAAACTGTCGGTGACAAAAACATGAAACCTCTGCTTACCTGCACATGATCCGCCATTTTTCTCCATTTCATGCACCTCTCACTCCCCCGCTTATGGGTAAGGAGCAGCGACAACAGCGCCCCTGCTGGCCGGAGCCTGGAACTGCACACACTCAAGATTCAACGTTCAAGAGTTGGATTTGTCACAGACTCATACAGACGTACAGTGAAAACTAGACACTCAATTTAGTAACACACAGATATACAGTAACATATAATATGATGTCAAAAAAACTTATTTGAATGTACAAAAAATATATAGAATAGAATACTGACCAGGGTCCAGTAAAATAATAATGTACAAAAAAAAATCATTGACACAATAATTCAAAGTCATCTTTTATTGTCAGTTTTTCAACATGTGCTGGACATCTAGAAACATGAAAAACATGTTTCTCTCTGAGCCACGCTGTAAACTAACAACAGAGATTTTAAAGATATACACAGAAAGGATCAAAATAAAGATACTGTGCAAAGATGCTCTGCAAAACAAAACAACAGCAGCAGCAACAAATGTGTGTTGACTTATATTAACCACAAGTAAATAATAAATATAAGGCACTAATTTTGTGAATGAAATAGTGACTATTTGTTTTTGTATTTTAAGAGTACACAAATGAATTCTTTTTCTTCTTTATTTGACTGGCAGAGACACAGACTGTGCCTGATGTTGATGAGGTTGCCTCGTGGATGTTCAACATTAAACCTGTCAGAATAAGGCTGGAGCTTCTACAGGACCAACAATATAGTTCTTCTCTACTTTAATGGAGGATTTAAAACCATTTAAATTTGCATACCACCACGACACAAGACATTTTTTGTCGGGAGCCCTCAAGTCGAGTTGACATATATAAAAAAAGTTGCAGAAACTCTCTCGTCCTCACGAGAAAGATGATCTTCTGCATGTGAATATGCACACGCGAGCACAGTGACAGTAAACCTTCTCGTGCTCATGGGGGTCTTAGCTAACGTAGTTTATCTTGTCAAACAAAACGTCAACATCTCTTAAGCTGGTGTTAACCACAGACCTTATTTCAGACGTCTAACCTCAAACCCATCAAAAATCCCCATTGACTTTTAGAGGTTTGAACCCATGATGCTAAAATGCTAACTCACTTCCTGGTTTTAGGACTCAACCCTGTACCAGTCTGTACTGATTGGCCTCAGAGCTTTTGAGATTGTAAAATATCATTTTTTAAATAAAGCTTTTTGATAATAAACATTGTCATATTTGAGTGACAGCTGGCTGTTCTTTGACAGAATGCTGTGATGTCATAGAATGCTGTGATGTCATAGAATGCTGTGATGTCATAGATCAAAGGAACATTCTTAAGCAGACTTTAAACAGGATTCTTTAAACACTCCAAACGGCTGACAGGATCGATTTAACAGGACACAAACTTCACTGCTGGTGTTTACAGCTCCACTTCAGGTGTTTTAAGACAGATATTTACAGTCAGGAGACAGTAAAGCCACCACAAACAACAAAAATGACTTCAACTAGCAGCACCAACAAGGTGGAATCAACCATTTCAAAGCTCGCCAATAATTCTCTTCGCCAAATTATCCAATCGTGCCTCGATCGGATGACGAAGGAACAATGGGCCAGTGTGGAAGCTGGACATTTTGACAAAAAGACCAAAAAGCTTCTACTGCAAATGGCTTTAAATATAATTGAACTTACATGTAAACACATCCAAGAGATTTACAACACAGAAACAACTGAGGAGAGCGACTCGCCAACAAAATCCTCCTCTGGATCAGACGAGTCCCAGAAGAGCAAGGCTCTTTCTGAAGAACAGGTGAAAGAGTGCTTGGGTAACTTGGGCGTCACCTTTGCAGAGAATTTGGCTGAGATGATGGGTGTACAAGGTGACATCTGTTGCACCAGTTCAGATAAGGTGACAGAGCTCATAGTCAAAGAAGTAACAGAGAGAGTCAACTCTGAGCGTTCCAATGGGAGGGACAGCAGGAGAGAGAACCTAAACAAATGCCCCCCCTTTAACTCCGCAGTGAAAAAAATAGCAAAACTGTTTGGGAAAATGTTTGAAAGATATTCAGAATGTGAATCTCAACGGCCTAATAAGAAAGAGGAGGTTGATCTAACTCTGATTGATGAGGAAGAGGAGGTTGAACTAACTCTGATTGATGAGGAAGAGGACTTGGAACAGACTGATGGAGAGGAGGAGATCCCGGCTACTCCTCTCCAAGCAGAGTCTGTACTGTCTGTAAAAAACCCAAGCATCTCATCAGTCCATGCAGTAAAGTTGGTCCTTGAGGAGGTGATCAGCGGACCTTCCGAAGATTCTGAAGAGCTCGCAAATCAGATTGTGGAAATGGTGAATGACGAGGTTGAACGGGAGCTGGATGCCAAACCTGATGGGGAGATCGTATCAGAGACGGAATACCCCAACATATCAACCAGGGAGAGGATTGTAAGCAAACTCAAGGCTATCCAGGTCCGCACATATGCTCGGGAAGCAATCCTGAACATGAACGCAACTTTAATGAGCAAACTTCAAATCAGCCAACCACATCCAGCCAACGCTTCCACGGAGCAGCTCATTGAAAATGTGGATATGTTGGTGCTAGACATGATCTCTGAGGCTGAAGACAAGGCATGCCTGTACGAGAGGATTGCCAGCAACATTTCAGGCAGCCAGCACGACAACATTGTTGAGGATGTGAGTGATTTTATGTACGATCACCTGAAATCAGTGGCAGCAGAAGGAGAGGTCTGTGAGAGCACAGACAGAGAGATGATGGCAGAGATTGAGCCTGAGGTGGACTCGTTCATGAAGAGGATGTGGACCTGGCTGAAACAGCAGGCCCAACAGCACCTGCGAAGGAGGGACAGTGTAAGCCACGCTCTGAGGGAGATTCAGAAAGTGGTGGACTATCTGCCAGAGGATCCTCTGGAACCGGAGGACATGGACACTGTGACCATAGAATTTGAAGCAGACGGAGATGAGGATGACGATGACAGGCCAGCACCAGTTACTAAGGTTGTGATGATGTTACCGGAGACAGATGATGAATCCGAAGCTGAGGATGAAGATGATGGGCCAGCACCAGTTACTAAGGTTGTGATGATGTCACCGGAGACAGATGATGAATCCGAAGCTGAGGATGAAGATGAGGGGCCAACACCAGATGAAGTCATGATGATGTTACAGGAGTCAGATGCTGAGTGTGAAGAAGCCCCCACACTCATCGAGTTGGATGAAATCAGCTGTGGCATCCTGGTGTCAGAGCTCTTCTACACAGTAATGAAAGACATTCCCATGAGTGAGTCCCATGAAACCTACAGAGGAGCTGAAGCTGCTTTAAGAAACCTGTTCTTGGTAGAGGTAAGAGCAGCTGGCATTGACATTAAACTAGAGCACAAGAACATCATCAAGGTATGTAAGAAGGTGCACAAAGACCTGTGCCAGAAGTTTGGTGAGGAGTGGCTTTGGATAGGCTTGCTGTCACAGACTCCGTCAGTCATGGAGTGTGTGACTGAGACTCTGAAAAAGCGCCTTGTACCAAAAGAGAGCAGGGGCGTGAAAGGATTCTTCAGGTCCAAGTGGAATTCTTTCACTCAGCTCTTCAAACGGGACTAAAGACACGTCCCCGGTGGGACAGATCTTTGTCACGGCCGTCACTTTGTGTAGCAGCGAGCCTTCAGCTCCTGCTATGACAGAATCTCAGCTGTGAAAAAGGTCTCCTGACGTCAGACCTCCTGTTCAGGTTGTTCTCTGTGTTATCAGTCTCTCATCGGCTCGTAGCTCAGAGGGTCTAACCTGGCTATGAGGAAGGACTTCAGGTCCCACCAGGCCCAAACAGGACCACATGTGAGCCCGCGGGTTTTCTCCGAGGATTTCGGTTTTCCCCACAACAACAAATAATTTGACAAACAATAATAATTAATTATAATAAATCTGAAACAAAAAGAATCATCTCTGTTTTAGAACTCACATTTGTTCTGATTATTTCAAACATGTTTTGTGTGTCACATTTCTGTTCTGACTCTGTCCGTGGTTCTGATTTTAGCTCTCGATCACTGTCATTGTTTTCTGTTGTTGTTAACGTCACATGATCAATTAAACGCTGCTAAACGTCCTGATTTATGCTCCAAAGGACAAATGAATATGAAATAAAAACACAAACAGGAAGGTTCATGAATATGATTGAAGGAAGGTTAGAGGTTTGAGCCCATGATGCTAAAATGCTAACTCACTTCCTGGTTTTAGGACTCAACCCTGTACCAGTCTGTACAGTCTATGTGCTCATGGGACAGTTTCTCGCGCTTGCATATTCCCTTGAGCGCCAGAAAAGTATGGCGTGAGCACGTGCAACTCTCTTTGTTCCCACGGGAGAGTTTTAGATGCTCACTCGAAACGTAGTTTTTAGTTTTCTTAGGGGCCCTGTATTTTGTTCAAAATAAAGCTTCTGAAAAAGACTGACAGTCATCAAAGTTAAAGTATAATAATCTGATTTGGTATTTTAATGGAGGATTAGATGTAGATTCACAGCTTCAGCTAAAATCAACTCTTCAACCACGTCCAGTTCCCTTCTGATCGATCTTCAAGTGTTTAACACTCGGATTATTTTGACCAATCAATAAAACCACAAATCTCCAGAAGATGAAATGACGCAAAGTTAAACTTTCAATTCTTTAAATGACAAAAAAAAGAATCAAACAGTGTTTCTGCTTCAGTGTCCCATCGTGTGATCTCACCTTGTTGCATTATTATTACTCATGATCCTTGTTTCAGAGGAAATTACTAAAATGTATACTTTAGATTATTAGTAATAATAGAATAATTTCATTTATCTGAAAGGTGAAAGAAAAACAGCAATCCACAAAATATCGCCAAGAAATTCTTTCACTGAATATTTTAAACGTTGTGTCTCTTCTGCTTCTTTACATCCTGTTTCCATGTTGTAGTGCTTCTCCCCGCCACCAGGGGGCAACATGTCATTTCCCAGAAGCAGCGGAAGTGTGTTTTTTGTTCCGGAAGTGGAGAACAAGTGAAAGCCACTCAAACTGTGTTTACAAAACTGAACACAAAGCGAATTCAAAGATGTTTATTTTGTCCCTTTAAAACAAATTTTAATTTCTCTTTTAAGTCAGGTTTATTAAAAAAAATACATTAGAGTTAAAAACTGAAGTATCGCGAGATGTTCGCTGTTTGTTTGGGAAGCTGGTAACAGGCAGTTATTCATGGTGCCTTCAGGGAGCCTCGGAGAATCTGTTGCTATGTCACATCTGAACAGACACGAAAACTTTCATCTTTAAAAGTCAAAAGTGTGGAAGAAGTCAGGATCAAATATTGATTCATGTTTAATTATTTTGTTTTTCAGTTTAAAAAACAAACTCAGATAAAACTCACTTTAGACGGGAGGACATTTTTTAAACTCAAGTTTGAGATGTTTGTTAAATTAAAAAATAAACCTTTTGTTCTTGTTGTTTCTTTGATCAGCAGTTAAAGTTGGATTGCAGTTACTCACTGCTGCCACTGGAGGGCAGAACACACTTGTTTATCCGAGCACACTAAATGCAACTATATCACAATTCAGCAACATGACAAAGAGACGAGACGTGTCTGATTGGACATCAGGACTGGATCCCACAAAGTGACCTTTTCCCTCCTTAAGAGGAGGGGGGGCGGGCTGGGTCTAGTCCATTTACCTCAGTTCTCTGTTCCAGACTGCAGGGGTCACTGGACCCACTCTGGACCAGGTGGTGGGGCCGACTGGGCCCCAGCTGTAGGCCTACAGTCCCAGTTTAACAGAGTCACCAAACATCTTCTGGACTGTTCTGGAAGGAGAACCTAACGTTGGACTCATCAGCCTCTGACAGTCACGTGGACCGCCATCATCAGCCGACTCAAACATTTGAGCACTCATGAAAGCTGCTCCTTCGTTCATCATCACGGCCTCACCGTCGCTCTTCAGTGTGAGGGAGAATGTTTCATCACGCAGCGCTAACCTTTCCTCACCTGCTGTTTATAACGCACTTAAGTGCTCCAATCACAGCTGACCTTCAGCTCTGCTGACTTTAACATCAGCACAAACACACTCTCCCCGTGATGCTGAACAACATGACACGTCAAGCTGTCATTTCAGGGAGGAGTTGACCTTTGAACTCTGGATCTTTAACTCACACACAGCTGATAACTGATCCCAGGTGTCTTCATAGAGTTTGAGGCTGATGGCTTGCTGGGACCCCTCCTGTCCTGCGGGGGGCAGTATAAGACCATGTGTACACATGTGTTCCTGTGTTTCACATTTTCTCAGTTTTTGCAGAATTGTAATCCAACAAAGTGGATTCACCGTGGCGTACTGTGGAGCTTTGAAAGGACCCATGTTTCTTTATCTGAAATACGAGCCTCTCGTGCTGCAGCAACAATGTCAGCGAAACACACACACGTGTGTGTGAAGACATTTCTCTCTGCAGAGTTCACATTATTAAACACGTAAATATGTGAAAATATAAACATTTACATTTCATCACTGCAGCATCTCTGACTGCTGTGTTTAGATGATGACGCCGGGAAAAGCAAAGATGTACTTATCCCCTGCTGTACAGTCTGTGTGTGTGTGTGTGTGTGTGTGTGTGTGAGTGTGTGTGTGTGTGTGTGTGTGTGTGTGTGTGTGTGTGTGTGTCTCAGCAGGTGGTCCTGCACACACACCTGCTGAGTAATTTATTAAACAGAAGCGTCTCTCACACCGTGAAGAAGGAGGAGATGAAAGTCCACAGCATAAACACACACACACACACACACACACACACACACACACACACACACACACACACACACACACACACACACACACACACACACACGCACACACACACACACACACACACACACACACGCACACACACACACACACACACACACACACACACACACACAGACACACACACACACACACACAGACACACACACACACACACACACACGCACACACACACACACACACACACACACACTGCAGAGGAAATCAAAACTGGAGAAACAGGGGAGATGAAAGCGGAAGACAAAATCAAGCCTTTAGAGAAGGAGGAAGAGGAAGGGCGTTATTAAAGCACAGATAGTAAACAGAGGAGAAGGAGGGGGACTCAGCGGGGGGGGGGGGGGGGGGGGGGTCACAGGTGGGCCCTCATGACTCCATCAGGCGGAGGAGATTGTGCTACAGAGGCAGAGGAGGAGGATTGATGGAGGGAGGAGAGGATGGAGTCCAGAGGAGAGGAGGGGACGAGGATCATATTTCAAATGAGTTTAAGGTGAAGTTCAAATTGTCCTCTTCCATCCTGCTGCGTCTTTATTCTGTCCCTGAGAACACCTGATGAAACTCATCTGAGGAGGTGAAAAATGTCCAACCCTGCCTTTAAATACAAGCACAAGTCATCAGTCCAAGTTTCCAAGTGTTTGGATGGAGCCCAGAGACAAGAGATTTCGTCTCACCTAGTAACAGTAACCAAGGAGGGCGGGGCTTGACAAAGGGTCACTTGTTTCATGAACATAATTTAAGCTCCGTTTTTTTTTTTTTTTTTTTTGGATTTGCTCTTTTTTAAGGATCTTTTCTTAATTTGTTGCCATAGAAACCGTTGACTCCAAACTCCTCACAGCTCTTCTCCACGTGCCGACGTCCATATCTTCATTGTGAAAACAAAGCTGTGAGCGGCGAGCGCCGACAGAAGGAGCAGAGAGAAAAGTGATGAGCTGAAACTCTGCATGCGAGCGGCAGATTCCTGCTTGATTTGTCCCTCAGTCGCTGCGCTTCATCCGTCTCCAGCGTGAAGGCAGCGGACGCCTGCAGAGCCTTTAAAGTACTCTCACTGCACACACACACGCACACACACACACACACACACACACCTTTAATTCTCCTCTGTGATAAAAAAAAGTCAGAGTATAAATTGTGCATCGTGTGCAGCAGGTAAATCTCTCCTGCATGTTACAAACATCAGCAGCTTTTATTCCTGTAGAGCTGCTGCATGCATCTTATCATAAACATACTGTGTGTGTGTGTGTGTGTGTGTGTGTGTGTGTGTGTGTGTGTGTGTGTGAACACACACACACACACACACTCGTCAGGAGGACTTAGAGGCAGGAAAAGCCTGAAAAGAATTCATGGATGTTTTTTATTCGTCACAGAGTGAAAGTGACAAGCATCACACGACTGTGGAGAATGTGACAAAACCAATGTGCAACGTGCAGATAACACACACACACACACACACACACACACACACACACACACACACACACACACACACACACACACACACACACACACACACTCTCTCTCTCTGTTTGTCAAATTAACAGTTTAAATTAGATACAAAAAGTGAATGCAGAATTATTCTGATTTAAAACTTAAATCTCCTCTGAACTTCTCAGAACTGACAAACTAAAGAAGTGTTCATTGTGTGTGTGTGTGTGTGTGTGTGTGTGTGTGTGTGTGTGTGTGTGTGTGTGTGCATGTCTGTGTGTGTGTGTGTGTGTGCATGTCTGTGTGTCTGTGTGTGTGTGTGTGTGTGTGTGTGCATGTCTGTGTGTGTGTGTGTGTGTGCATGTCTGTGTGTCTGTGTGTGTGTGTGTGTGTGTGTGTGTGTGCATGTCTGTGTGTGTGTGTGTGTGTGCATGTCTGTGTGTGTGTGTGCATGTATGTGCGTGTGTGTGTGTCTGGGTGTGTGTGTGTGTGTGTGTGTGTGTGTGTGCATGTCTGTGTGTGTGTGTGTGTGTGTGTGTGTGTCTGGGTGTGTGTGTGTGTGTGTGTGTGTGTGCATGTCTGTGTGTGTGTGTGTGTGTGTGTGTGTGTGTGTGTGTGTGTGTGTGCATGTCTGTGTGTGTGTGTGTGTGCATGTCTGTGTGTGTGTGTGCATGTATGTGCGTGTGTGTGTGTCTGGGTGTGTGTGTGTGTGTGTGTGTGTGTCTGGGTGTGTGTGTGTGTGTGTGTCTGGGTGTGTGTGTGTGTGTGTGTGTGTGTGTGTGTCTGGGTGTGTGTGTGTGTGTGTGTGTGTGTGTGTGTGTGTGTCTGGGTGTGTGTGTGTGTGTGTGTGTGTGTGTGTGTCTGGGTGTGTGTGTGTGTGTGTGTGTGTGTGTGTGTGTGTGTGTTTTCGAGAGTTTTTCCTTTCTGTTAACTCGGACTGATGTTTTCCTTTTTACTATAAATACTATAAAATATAAATATAATATAATAATATAAATATAATAAATAATATGAATAAATACTGATATGAATACTGAGCTTTATTTTGTCTTCTGTCTTCGTGTCAAACACGAGATCGTCCTCTGCCGTCTCATGATCACCCTGTAGCCTTATGTAAATGATCCGGTTACCATGGTAACAGGCAGGTGTTTCCCCTGATTAGTCGGAGAGACACTGGGAGCTGCAGACGGCTGAGCTGGAGTCCTGCAGAGTGTCCTCCTGTGGTCGTTAGCGGTGCGACGGCGGGCGTGAGCACGGAGGTCGCTGCAGAGCAAAGGACACGAACGAATGTTTCACACTCAGGATCCCCTCACAGGAAGAAGCAGGGTAACACACACACACACACACACACTCATTACACACACACGTGGTGCTTCTTTGTTTCCTGCAGGGGTCAGAGAACAGTGAAGGTCACTCTGAAGGTCGTTGGTCTGAAGGAACAAAAAACACACCTGCAGCACCATGCAGCAGGTCTTCTTCTTCTGTGGACTCCATCGTCTGGGGTTTAAAGTGTTCACATGTTGAACAGAATGCAGAGCAGCCTTCCTGTGAACCATCTTAATGAATGAAGATGGAAACAGAGGATAAAGCAGACAGTCGGCCTGTCCAATCAGCTGCTTCCTTCCAGGATCCTCGTGGCAGCAACTGTGGTCCAGTAAATCCTGCAGGAATACAGATTGTGGATGAGTGGCTCAGTGCGGAGCAGGATGCTCTCCTTCCCTCCTGGCTGAGACAGAAGCTACGACGTGACTGGACACGGCGAACCACAGCCAGAGGAGGACGATCACCCCGACGTCTCTGGAGCACAGTCCACATGTTATCTTCATCTTGCACAGTTTGGTCCTGATGTGTCAGAATTCCCAACATGAACTCTGAACATGCAAAGATCACGCCGCGCCTCTTTACACTTAGCATTAGCATGCTGCTCGCCTTCAGTCCTGGTTCTGAGGACAGACGGGGACACGTGACTTCAGATCAGTGCAGAAGCAGACGTGTGTCAGAGGCTGAACAGGTTGGTCGACCCCCCCCCCCCCCCCCCTCGTGCTCCTCGTCCCCGTGTTTACACCACATCACGTCTCCTTCCCTGCTCTCCTCCGGCACTTTGATTGGAACATTTTGGGTTTCTGTCTCGGTGGGCGGAGGACTCCATGTCACACCTCTCCGACCACTCAGAGCACTTTACACTACACGCCATTTAGGCCTTTTCACGCTGGCACTGTGACGGCTCATCAGGACCTGATCTAATGCACACTCACACACGCTCTCTCTCGGGCGGATGGGACCGGCTTCAGTACTCTCACACACGCTCTCTCTCAGGCGGATGGGACCGGCTTCAGTACTCTCACACACGCTCTCTCTCAGGCGGATGGGACCGGCTTCAGTACTCTCACACACCCTCTCTCTCAGGCGGATGGGACCGGCTTCAGTACTCTCACACACGCTCTCTCTCAGGCGGATGGGACCGGCTTCAGTACTCTCACACATGCAGACTGGAGGAGCCGGGGATTCAATCTCTGATTTTCCAATCAATGGACGACCCACTCGACCTCCTGAGCCCCCGCACAAAACCTCTCCACAGAGCCTGTTCACACTCACCATGCCAACCTGCTCACAGGTTCACTTCTTTACATGACCAGGAGCATCAACATGTGAGGAAGCTGTTTGAGTTCAAGTCCAACCTGTGGACACCCCCCCCCCCCCCCCCCGCTGACTCGTGAATCTGGAAGCAAACCCAGCGTTTAGCACCAACGCACACACACACCAGCTGTGTGTGTGTGTGTGTGTGTGTGTGTGTGTGGTGATGTAAGGCATTGTTGTGCAGCTGTCAGATCAGAATGTGACAGCGTTGGAGAAATGGCAGAAAGCGTTGGCGGCCATGCACATGACCCCGAGCGCTCTGTAATCTGTTTTGGTGAAGGCGAGCTGCGATGGTCATTTCTCTGTTGTTCAGCACACACACAGCCCGCAGCCCGTCGGCTCGTCAGCCTGCTGCCTCTGACAACTCCACTGTTTGGACCTGCAGACGGAGAGCGGCCCAGCTGTGCTCATGGGCCGAGGTCAGAGGAGGAGACGTCAAAGTTTACAAGTCTTTATTTGGACTAAGTGGATCTGTCATCATCAGGTCCGATCCAGTCTGCTTCAAACTGTCTCCATACGTCATCAAAAACAGGAATCGCTGATCGTGTTCACCTGACAACATTAAAAAATGTGTCTAAGGTTAAAGGAGCAGTCTGTAGCTCCGCCCCCTAGTGTTTAAAATGAGTACTGCAGTCTAAACTCTAATCATCACAGAGAGCTGTCTCCCCCCCTCCTCTCACACAGCTCTGCATGTGGTGGACACTGTAGCTTCAGTGTTTAGCCAGCTCAGCATGTAGAGACACTGTAGCTTCAGTGTTTAGCCAGCTCTGCATGTAGAGACACTGTAGCTTCAGTGTTTAGCCAGCTCTGCATGTAGAGACACTGTAGCTTCAGTGTTTAGCCAGCTCTGCATGTGGTGGACACTGTAGCTTCAGTGTTTAGCCAGCTCTGCATGGGTCTGTAAAGCTTTCTGCGTTCTAACCTCTCTCCATGTTTCATCTCCAACATTGATCCTAGTTTGAGCAGCTTTCTGCTGCTGGAGCTTATTAGAAACATGCAGAGGCTTTTTAGCTCGGGTACAATCACTTCTATCTGAAGCAGTTCCACTGCCCGCTTCCATCGCTGCAACACCTGTTCACCTGATAACTGCTCTCATATCTGGCAAACCCAGGGGCGTCCAAAACGGCCTTCAAAGCCCCGCCTACCTTCTCTGGTCCAATCAGATCCAGAGCATTCAGGAGCAGAATCTAAAGTTAGAAGGAGGACATACTGGCTGCTGCATTGTTGTCAGAGAAGCTTCAACACAGCAGGTTTCCTTCATGATCACACAGGAAGAGAGCAGCTCTCTGATTGGCTGATTGATCACACAGGAAGAGAGCAGTTCTCTGATTGGCTGATTTATCACACAGGAAGAGAGCAGCTCTCTGATTGGTCCTTTCATTTTTTTTTTAATGTTTCCACGACAACACAAACTCTAAAATAACATTTGGAACAAGCCTACACTTTTTGACAGAGTACGACATTTGAGATTAAAAAATGTATTTAACTTGTGAGCTTACTTTAAAAATATTACACCAAGAGACGACCCTCTCTCTCTCCCTCTCTGTCTCTGTCTCTCTCTCTCTGTGTCTCTCTCTCTCTCTGTCTCTCTCTCTCTGTCTCTCTTTCTCTCTCTCTCTGTCTCTCTCTCTGTCTCTCTCTCTCTCTCTGTCTCTCTCTCTCCCTCTCTCTCTCTCCCTCTCCCTCCCTCTCTCTCTCTCTCTCTCTCTGTCTCTCTCCCTCTCTCTCTCTCCCTCTCCCTCCCTCTCTCCCTCCTCTCTCTCTCTCTCTCTCTCCCTCTCTCTCTCTCTCTGTCTCTCTCTCTCTCTCTCTCTCTCTCTCTCTCTCCCTCTCTCTCTCTCTCTCTCTCTCTCTCCCCTGTCTCTCTCTCTCTGTCTCTCTCTCTCTCTCTCTCTCTCTCTCCCTCTCTCTCTCTCTCTCTCTCTCTCTCTCTCTCTCTGTGATGACACATCTCTAGTACCTGGATGGAGACACTCTTTTAAAAGCTGCTGGGCTTCTCTCCATGTTTTTATTCCTGGATGTTTACTCACCGTGCTTCTCTTGTTTCAGAGTGAAGTTATTATAGAGACAGTGTGTAACTGAAGAACTCACCTGAATAATCACTGTCAGTGTTTGTCTGCAAACGGATCAGAAAATCATTTACAAGTTTAATCTTTCTAAGACTGATTTCTTTTATAGAGGAAAATAAAAGATTCAATCTGTGAAAAATATTTTCAGCAGGTGAAAGTTGACTCAGGCAGATTCTGTTTGTAGCTTCTCATTTCAAAGAGAGAATACTGCTCTGAGAATCCACACCACGGAGGGAACTGGATCCACGCTGATCCACGCTGATCAGCCCAGGATCCAGCACGTCAACATCCAGCATGTCCTCTATCACCTCTCTGATTGGTCACAATCACATAAAAGCAGCAAAAAATAACAAAACAAACAGACAGAAACAGATAAAAAAAAAGTGAAATCCAAACTCAGATTGTTTTTTGTTTTCAGTTTTTAAAACTCTGAAGTCGATGTTTAGTGGGGAGGCCTGAAGGCAGAACCGCCGGGAGCTGAACTTCTCTCTCTCCCTGTGAGCCGCCCACACACTGAAACACACACACACACACACACTGAAACACACACACACACACACCTTCAGTACCAGCATGTTGTCAGTGTTTCTGAGGTGATCTGCAGAGACGTCAGGAACAGGCTGCTGTCTCTGACTTTAAACGCTTGTTAATTATCAAAATAGGTGAAAATATTAAATATTAAATTATTTATTCTGTCCAACTTCCTGTGACCCGCCTGCAGCCCCGTCATGGTCCACTAGGCACCCCCACCCACACGGGTTGAATCCCTATTGTTTCCTTTGCTCCTAATAGAGGAACATAATCATGCAAGTAGAAGCATAAGTAGTGTGCACTTTCACCACTTCCATAAAATATCACTTAAGGGGATCCTTCACCCGTTGACATGAAGCTGTGTATCATTAGAAACATGTAGCTGTGTATCATTAGAAACATGAAGCTGTGTATCATTAGAAACATGTAGCTGTGTATCAGTAGAAACATGTAGCTGTGTATCAGTAGAAACATGAAGCTGTGTATCATTAGAAACATGAAGCTGTGTATCATTAGAAACATGTAGCTGTGTATCATTAGAAACATGTAGCTGTGTATCATTAGAAACATGTAGCTGTGTATCAGTAGAAACATGTAGCTGTGTATCATTAGAAACATGAAGCTGTGTATCATTAGAAACATGAAGCTGTGTATCATTAGAAACATGAAGCTGTGTATCATTAGAAACATGTAGCTGTGTATCATTAGAAACATGAAGCTGTGTATCATTAGAAACATGAAGCTGTGTATCATTAGAAACATGTAGCTGTGTATCATTAGAAACATGTAGCTGTGTATCATTAGAAACATGAAGCTGTGTATCATTAGAAACATGAAGCTGTGTATCATTAGAAACATGAAGCTGTGTATCATTAGAAACATGTAGCTGTGTGTCATTAGAAACATGTAGCTGTGTATCATTAGAAACATGTAGCTGTGTATCATTAGAAACATGAAGCTGCGTATCAGGAGAAACATGGTCGTAGTGTTGAATGGTCGTGAGTCCAGCCCTCATTTGCTTGTAAGTTTTCTTCATGTGATGCAAAAAGCGTCATAGAAAACTTCCAGGCAAAGAAAAACAGATTATTCTCGTTTATGTCTTTATTGAAACATCTGTCGAAGCTCTCTCTGTGTAGGTGTGTGCAGCTTTCTTAGATATTTGACTTAAGGCCATGACATGAGTCTGCATTAACCTGCAGCATTAAATACACTTATTATGTGCTCTGCCGTGTCAAAACCTCTGCTGTGAAAAGCCAACAGCAGAGCGCTTTAAGCAGGAAGTGAGGGTTCCCTCTGAGCGCGCTCTGACGCTTGGACGTTGGCTCCGTACACTGTGAGCTGGTGCGCGGCCAGGCGGCGGGCGCTCTGCCAGCTCTCAGCAGCATCAGAGTGAAGGTGGGAAGATTAAGGTGGCTCCACTGAGCCCGAGCCAGAGGGGAAACATCCTGCATGCTGCGCACATTAAGCTCATGTGAAGCACGGAGAGAGTGAAGCAGCTTTTTACAGCGAGCGCAGAGGAGTCCCCAGTGATGAAACAGATTCAATTAATCTCTCAGTGAAACACAAAGGTCAAGTTTACTCTCAGCCGCACAGCCGTTTAAATAACTATTATTACTTCTCCTCCGGTTGGTGCATTTGGGAATCATGAGTCAGTGAGTCAGCCTCCATAGAGCTCTATGTTAAAATGTCCAACTTTACAGCTGCAGTTCCTCCAGTGTCCACTAGAGTCTGTCTCCTGCAGTGAGTCAGTCTCCATAGAGCTCTATGTTAAAATGTCCAACTTTACAGCTGCAGTTCCTCCAGTGTCCACTAGAGTCTGTCTCCTGCAGTGAGTCAGTCTCCATAGAGCTCTATGTTAAAATGTCCAACTTTACAGCTGCAGTTCCTCCAGTGTCCACTAGAGTCTGTCTCCTGCAGTGAGTCAGTCTCCATAGAGTTCTATGTTAAAATGTCCAACTTTACAGCTGCAGTTCCTCCAGTGTCCACTAGAGTCGGTCTCCTCTAACGAGGTCACTGCCCCCTCTTCGCTTCACTGATGGTTTTAGATTGTCACCAAAAGTGATGAGTGATGTCACTTCCTGTGTGTCATAAGTTACTCCGCCTGAATCTGTTTCTGATTCATCCTCCCTCTAACCTTCTCACCTCACATAGGAAGCTTCTTTTTTTTCAATTGAGGATTTCCTCTCACATTTTTTTTCATGTGCAAATTAAAAAACGTTCATGAAACAGTCTGAGGGGACGATGATGAGTCGCCTGATGAGTCACTACTTTGTCTCTGCATGATTATGTTTGATTTTGGACTGAATCGTTGAAGCATTAATTAAGATCATGAAGGTCTGAAAATAATGTTTCAATTTATTTAACCACAATAACCTCCTGTTATTTTGTCCCTTCAGTCTCTCTGTAGATAGTGGTCCTCAGTGTCTCTGTATTTATTTTGTCCCTTCAGTCTCTCTGTAGATAGTGGTCCTCAGTGTGTCTCTGTATTTATTTTGTCCCTTCAGTCTCTCTGTAGATAGTGGTCCTCAGTGTGTCTCTGTATTTATTTTGTCCCTTCAGTCTCTCTGTAGATAGTGGTCCTCGGTGTCTCTGTATTTATTTTGTCCCTTCAGTCTCTCTGTAGATAGTGGTCCTCAGTGTGTCTCTGTATTTATTTTGTCCCTTCAGTCTCTCTGTAGATAGTGGTCCTCAGTGTGTCTCTGTATTTATTTTGTCCCTTCAGTCTCTCTGTAGATAGTGGTCCTCAGTGTGTCTCTGTATTTATTTTGTCCCTTCAGTCTCTCTGTAGATAGTGGTCCTCAGTGTGTCTCTGTATTTATTTTGTCCCTTCAGTGTCTCTGTAGATAGTGGTCCTCAGTGTCTCTCTGTATTTATTTTGTCCCTTCAGTCTCTCTGTAGATAGTGGTCCTCATTGTCTCTGTATTTATTTTGTCCCTTCAGTCTCTCTGTAGATAGTGGTCCTCATTGTCTCTGTATTTATTTTGTCCCTTCAGTCTCTCTGTAGATAGTGGTCCTCAGTGTGTCTCTGTATTTATTTTGTCCCTTCAGTCTCTCTGTAGATAGTGGTCCTCAGTGTCTCTCTGTATTTATTTTGTCCCTTCAGTTCTCTCTACAAGAAGGTCCTTACTGTATTTCAAAATAAAAGCACATAGCAGGTAATGTGCTCTTAGATTAAGACCCTGTGTCCACAGGACGTCTTGTCTCTGAGCACCAGTGTTGTCCCCATCTTCACACACATCTTTAAGTCATCACTGGAGCCGGCTTGCTTCAAAATCTCCACCGTCATCCGCCCCTCCCAGGGCGGTGACGAGTCCACCTACAGGCGGGAGGTGGAACAGCTGGCTCTCTGGTGCAGTCAGAACCACCTGGAGCTGAACCAGCTCGAGACCGTGGAGGTGACAGTGGACTTCAGGAGAATATAAAACATGCAGTATATAGAAACAGATGTCCAAAGGACAGGACGGACGTGCAGCGCTTTTTGTCTAACACCAAAGAAACACCAAAGAAACGTTTGGTGGACACGCAGCCTAAGACACAAAATAAAAGCCTCACAGCTTTTATTTTGAAATTGGAAATAATAGAATTTCAAACATGTGGTTATTCCTAATTAACTTTTAAACTTCAGCCATTAATCGGCTTTAAAAACATGTACAGGTGGCTTTAAAGACAACAAAAATCATTTTGATATCAAAATAAATTAGCATGCTAAAATGCTAGCAGAGTAAATACTGTAAACAGCGGTGAATCATCATGTCAATGAGGATTTACGTATTTGAAATGAGTCCTGTTTTGGTTAAGGAATACCTTCGATAGCGCTGCCCATTAAAAGCAGCGTTACTCGGTGTTTGATGCCTGTCGGAGCCTAAAGGGTTAAACTTGATCTGCACACACAGCCTGAAGGTCTCAGGTTCATTCAGCGCAGAAAGGCAGAAATGCATCAGACTAACTAAGTGACTCTGCTGTCTTCAAACTCTCTCATTAAAAAATGATCACATCATCTCTGGCCTTCTTTTTTTCCTAACGGGCTGAAATAAGCGTCTTAATGACGATGCTTCCTCACGTGTTGAGCTGGCTCTGGCTCCCGGCTAAATCACAAACCTTTTACCTCGCTGTCAGCTGAAGCCAAGCCTCCGCTCTGCAGGCGTTGCCCCTTCGCTCTCCTGTTTCTCTTCGCTACACATGAAATGTTCACGAAGCGCAAGAAACTCATTTAGCTCCCTCGTGGCCAGAAAGTCAGAGCGCCTATTTCACCCAATCTGGACCTTTTTTTATTATTATTTTAAATAAACAGGTTTATTAATTTTCAGAACAAAAACATACAGAAGACACGACCGAACAAAAGAGACAAAAGACAAGCAAGCGATAAGAAGCTGGGCCCCTGGTTAGTGTGACAGATACATCACGCTGTGTGAAGTCAGACACTGTGAGGAGCTGAACACAATGAAATAAATCCTCCCACAGTGTTTTATCGAAATGCTCCAGACATGCTTCCCATGTTGTTTTAAAGGCATCAGTCTGTGAGTGCAGAACAAGGTGAGAAAGTCCAGAGGTACAGAACATGTCCCATTATTGTCCTGCATGCCATCCCACCAATGAGGGGGCCTGATCTGAGATCCAGTGCTGAAGAATATTTTTCCTGGCTCAAAATGTCTGAACATGAAACAGTTCAGTCACATGATCACTGGCAGGACCCAGGAGGAGGAGACCGGGTCCAGTTTAAGCTCCTGGTTCAGAACCTTCTGACGTCACCCAAACATGATTATATTTATACACAGGACCAGGTGAGACGGTTTGGACCAACGTGAGCTCTATGCAGTGTCTCAAGCTGGATCGCTCCCGTCCGTTTGGGATCTTTTAAACGAACCCGATGACGCTCCAAAGGAAGTACATGATCACAAGGCGTGCAGATACTGAGCTCAGGGGCTCTGATCTGATTGGCTGCTTCTTGTCGGTGGTGCCTGAAAAAGGGCGAATGCTCTAAATGATGTGTGACCCGTCCACAGAGTCACATGACTGCACAAAGACGGGATGACGGCACGGGGGGCGTGGTCCTTTCACGTCCTGAGTGAAGCGTCAGTCAGTCAGTGGCTGGTGTTAAACAGAGAGGGAGCGCTGCACAGCGTCCTTCAGCAGCTTCTCTTTAGAGCGCCGTCATTGGACACAAGACTTTGAGTGGTGGCTGCATGCAGAGCTTTAAGTGCTCTTCCAGGAGGTTACACGTGTTCTCAAGGTGTCCTTCAAGCCAGGAGTACCCCGTCCTCTCTCTCTGACATGAGATTCAGGAGTGAAGCTGGAAAATTGCTGCATTTTCCCTTTGCTTTGCTTTCACGCTGCACTTTGTCAAAGCGCACTAAGCCAGTCAAATGTTCTGCACCTCAGCCAACCGGAGCTGCCGCTCTGCTAACTGGCCAGATGCTAATTATCCTCCAGTGTGAGCACATGATGACACTCAGCCTCCTCCTCTTGTGGTCACTGCCTGTAACATATCGCATCGCCAGCTGACCTCGTACGATACTGACCAATCAAGAGTTTCACAATAAGATGCATCATCTCAAAGAACATTCAGGAAGTGAAGAACAACAGGTTCAGTTTAAATGATTCATATACTTTTGGTTTGCGCCTCAAAGTTTCTACATGAATAAAAGATGGATGAATGTACAGCGAGTAATATGAATACATGTCCACAGCTGCAACAATGAATATTAATCACACTCACGCCGTCACTGGCTTCATATCAGAAGCATATACACGGGGAATCAAAGGGAAGAGACACACGGACAGCTTGTGTGTTGTCATGGTGACAGCGAGCATCTGCGTGATGTGACACTGACGCTGCTACGACACGATGTTATGATGTTCTCAGTTTCAGATACGAGAGCAGTTATCAGGTGAACAGGTGTTGCAGCGATGGAAGCGGGCAGTGGAACTGCTTCAGATAGAAGTGATTGTACCCGAGCTAAAAAGCCTCTGCATGTTTCTAATAAGCTCCAGCAGCAGAAAGCTGCTCAAACTAGGATCAATGTTGGAGATGAAACATGGAGAGAGGTTAGAACGCAGAAAGCTTTACAGACCCATGCAGAGCTGGCTAAACACTGAAGCTACAGTGTCCACCACATGCAGAGCTGGCTAAACACTGAAGCTACAGTGTCCACCACATGCAGAGCTGGCTAAACACTGAAGCTACAGTGTCTCTACATGCAGAGCTGGCTAAACACTGAAGCTACAGTGTCTCTACATGCAGAGCTGGCTAAACACTGAAGCTACAGTGTCCACCACATGCAGAGCTGGCTAAACACTGAAGCTGCAGTGTCCACCACATGCAGAGCTGGCTAAACACTGAAGCTACAGTGTCCACCACATGCAGAGCTGGCTAAACACTGAAGCTGCAGTGTCCACCACATGCAGAGCTGGCTAAACACTGAAGCTACAGTGTCCACCACATGCAGAGCTGGCTAAACACTGAAGCTACAGTGTCCACCACATGCAGAGCTGGCTAAACACTGAAGCTGCAGTGTCCACCACATGCAGAGCTGGCTAAACACTGAAGCTACAGTGTCCACCACATGCAGAGCTGGCTAAACACTGAAGCTGCAGTGTCCACCACATGCAGAGCTGGCTAAACACTGAAGCTGCAGTGTCCACCACATGCAGAGCTGGTTAAACACTGAAGCTACAGTGTCCACCACATGCAGAGCTGGCTAAACACTGAAGCTACAGTGTCCACCACATGCAGAGCTGGCTAAACACTGAAGCTACAGTGTCTACCACATGCAGAGCTGGCTAAACACTGAAGCTACAGTGTCCACCACATGCAGAGCTGGCTAAACACTGAAGCTACAGTTTCCACCACATGCAGAGCTGGCTAAACACTGAAGCTACAGTGTCCACCACATGCAGAGCTGGCTAAACACTGAAGCTACAGTGTCCACCACATGCAGAGCTGGCTAAACACTGAAGCTACAGTGTCCACCACATGCTGAGCTGGCTAAACACTGAAGCTACAGTGTCCACCACATGCTGAGCTGGCTAAACACTGAAGCTACAGTGTCCACCACATGCAGAGCTGGCTAAACACTGAAGCTACAGTGTCCACCACATGCTGAGCTGGCTAAACACTGAAGCTACAGTGTCTCTACATGCAGAGCTGGCTAAACACTGAAGCTACAGTGTCCTCCACACGGTGACCTCTAAAGAGTTCATGTTGGATCCTGAGCGTCATCATGCAGGTTGTAACTTTTTAAACGTTCATAGTGTGTCAGTGAAAGGTTGCAGGTGAACAGCTGACTGGATGTGATGAAGGCAGGTGAACAGCTGACTGGATGTGATGAAGGCAGGTGAACAGCTGACTGGATGTGATGAAGGCAGGTGAACAGCTGACTGGATGTGATGAAGGCAGGTGAACAGCTGACTGGATGTGATGAAGGCAGGTGAACAGCTGACTGGATGTGATGAAGGCAGGTGAGCAGCTGACTGGATGTGATGAAGGCAGGTGAACAGCTGACTGGATGTGATGAAGGCAGGTGAACAGCTGACTGGATGTGATGAAGGCAGGTGAACAGCTGACTGGATGTGATGAAGGTGAAGGTGAACAGCTGACTGGATGTGATGAAGGCAGGTGAACAGCTGACTGGATGTGATGAAGGCAGGTGAAGGTGAGCTCCTCTCTCTCTGCTGCTCGTCACACTGAAACACTGACCACAATCTGAAGTCACCAAAACAAACAGTAAATATGCCCGTCCAGCTAGCTAGCTTACCAAGCTAGCATGCTGGACCCCCCTGGGCTCAGGTGTGTTTTTACCTCCTTGATGGTCGGTGATGGAAATTCCCTCGTTGAAATGGACGCTCCAAAGTGACGCAAGTTGAAATTGACGAGAAATCGCAACGACGGAAATTCGGAAATCGCAACGAAGTTGGAAATGAAATCACACTCATCCTTCACACTCACACGCTTGTGTGACTCACCTGGTCTGAAGCGGGGATCGAACCCGGGTGTCCACGTTGCCAGGCGGAGTCCATCACCGCTCGGCCGTCTTCAGCGCTGAAATCTGAGGAGAACCGGAGCGAGGAAGAAGATGAGAGCCAAGCTGAACAAACTTTATTAACATCAATGAAGAGAAACAAAGATGGCCGACTTTATTTAACCAGATCATGTTCACACTGACACACCTTCAACCAGCACACACACACACAACCTTCACACACACACACACACACACACCTTCAACCAGCACACACACACACACAACCTTCACACACACACACACACACACACACACACACACACACACACACACACACACACACACACACACCTTCAACCAGCACACACACACACACACACACACACACACACACACACACACACACACACACACACACACACACACACGCACACACACACCTGTTGTCATGGTTACCTCTGTCTCCCTGGTTAGCTCAGCTGGGAGAGGATCAGGCTTTCAGTCTGAAGGTTGGGGGTTCAAATCCCCCTCAGTCATAGTCCACTTTGATGCTGGTGTGTTTTAGTGACGAGCGGATCGATGAGTCGTTTAAAGACGCTCACAGCTGATTGGCTGCTGATGGTTTTACACTGATCAGCTGTGACTGAATCAATGACTGTCGGCCTCTGAAATATTTCAGGAGACTTTTAGGACTCAGACCCCTGAAGGGTTAGACTCTTTAAGTCCTGAACCCACAAGACAAATCCTGAATCCTCTTAGACCATCAGAGAGCAACACTGCAGGTTTAGCTCAGCGTGTTGGAGGAGGGTTAGAGATCTGACGGTTGTGGGATTGAATCCTGTTTGTTCTGGTTTTATTGTCTCACTTTAGGTCAGAGATGACAGATAGTGTAAACCTGCTCAAACTAGGATCAATGTTGGAGATGCTTGTGAAACATGGAGAGGTTAGAACGCAGAAAGCTTTACAGAGCCATGTTATTGAGCAAGAGGCGGGGTCAGACCCTGCTCACCTGTCAATCACAGAGCTGACATATAGAGACAGGGTGCCTGACATCATTATTACTGATCCACATCTTAATTAGTCATTGAGAGCTGTCAAAGGGAGCGGTGAACGTTGACCTCCTGAAGGCGCCCGCGGGGTAACACACACACACACACACACACACACACACACACACACACACACACACACACACACACACACTCAGCTGTCTCCTTTCACACCGATCACACTCTGATCAAGTTCTGATAACAGCCTGTAGCAGCAGATCAATAACTATCCAGGGAAATATAATGGACAATTTACTGGTCAACCTGATGCACTACACACACACACACACACACACACACACACACACACACACACACACACACAGACACACAGACACACACACACACACACACACACACACACACACATACACACACACACACACACACAGACACACACACACACACACACACACACACACACACAGACACACACACACACACACACACACACACACACAGACACACACACACAGACACACACACACACACACACACACACACACACACACACACACAGACACACACACACACACACACACACACACATACACACACACACACACACAGACACACACACACACACACACACACACACACAGACACACACACACACACACACACACACACACAGACACACACACACACACACACACACACACACACCTTCATGAGGAAGATTCTGGTAAACCTTCAGGTCCTACAGGTTTCTTCAGTGTTGAAGCCCCGCCCCCTTCAGTGTCAGAGTGTCAGACCTGTTTCACCCACGTGGTTCGGTAAACTCTGGTGTTGTTGATGTTTCCACAGCTGCTGATAGTTACTGTGTGACATCACAGCAGCCCGCCATGAGGGACCCTTCAGGGTGGGATCAGTGTCTTTGGCTCCACATCAGAAGGACTGTACAGATGATTATTATAGTGAGCATTATATTGCGACCTGAACCAGACTGCTTGGTGGAAACGGGGCTATAAAACCCAGGAAGTCTCAGCCAGGCTCTCGAGTTCCTCAACCTTCAGCGAGCTGATCGGGCTCTACTACCCCCGATGTCCCTGCTGCAGCCTCCACCATCAGACTGTGTCCACCCTCAACCGCCGCAGCCGTTGTTCACGCACGGCCTGCTCAGACCTGATCCGGCCTGCTCAGACCTGCTTAGACCTGCTCAGACCTGCTCCAGCCTGCTTAGACCTGCTCAGACCTGCTCAGACCTGCTCCAGCCTGCTTAGACCTGCTCAGACCTGCTCAGACCTGCTCCAGCCTGCTCAGACCTGGTCAGACCTGGTCAGACCTGCTCAGACCTGCTCAGACCTGCTTAGACCTGCTCAGACCTGGTCAGACCTGCTCAGACCTGCTCAGACCTGCTTAGACCTGCTCAGACCTGCTCCAGCCTGCTTAGACCTGCTCCGGCCTACTCAGACCTGATCCGGCCTGCTCAGACCTGCCCAGACCTGATCCGGCCTGCTCCGGCCTGCTCAGACCTGCTCAGACCTGATCCGGCCTGCTTCGGCCTGCTCAGACCTGCTCAGACCTGCTCAGACCTGCTCAGACCTGCTCAGACCTGGTCAGACCTGCCCCTCAGCAGAGAGGAAGTGTGGACAGGAATCCTTCCTGCATGTTATCCCGTTCCTGAAGATAATCCCAGTTTGGACCTTTGAAGGTGTTTGTTGCCTCGGTGCTGCTTTGATCTGCTCTCTGCAGACTCTGCTGTGACGTGTGGGAGGAAGAGCAGCACGTGCAGCAAACACATTACAGGAAGAAACACACACACACACAAGGTGACAGTCACACTGAACCGTAACCTCTGCAGCCTATCAGAGCTCACACACACACACACACACACACACACACACTGAGCCCTGGGATCTGATGAGAGGAGATCTCACTTCTACACTATATTACTTTCCTGTCCTCAGGCCCAGTTCCAATCAGACCCAGCTGCTGATAAACTCACTGTGATACCAACCCCTCCATCCCACAAACATACTGTGTGTTATACTGCAGAAACCTCCCTGGAGGCACACACACACACACACACACACACACACACACACACAGAGCTCTTTTTACCTCTAAAACACAGAATGAAATGATTCCAGTGTTGGAGGATTTACAGATAGAGTCAGGCGGCCTCCCTGCCGTCCCTCCTGCTGCTGGAGACGGTGGAGCAGCTCAGAGATGCTGCAAGGGATGAAGGGAGCTGCAGAAGGAAGATAGAGGAGGATCTGGGTGGAGCAGAAGGGAGGACGGGTCCTGAGGCCCCATCAGATGAAGCATGTGTTCATAAAAGGACAGTGATGAGCTCGAATTGTTTCCACGATGAGGAAACACAGTGATGAAGCGGATGTTACAGCGTCACACACTTCAAGCTGGACTGAGATCTGGATCAGCACGTTTCACATTCTGAAGGTTGTGCTGGTCATCGGTGTCAGCTGACTGCACGGCCGCGCTTCGAAGAGACGTGAAGCTCAAACTCTTCAGTGATCAGACAAAGAATTCCACCGCTGCCTGACCTGAGTGTGTGATATCCTGACCACGCGTCGTTGTGAACCGCGAGGACTGTGATTGGTCCACTCAGACCGTCATTTCCAGCACTTGCTTTTCCGGTCAAAACAGAAATATAAAAAAAAAAAAATCAAAGGTAGTGAGATGCATTTGTTCATCCAGGTTCCTCGGTGAGCTAACGAGTGTTAAATTCACCTCGATTGGTTTAGCTGTGGGACAGACGTCCTCCACAAACGTCACCACTGCCCCCGAGCGGCAGAGCAACGCGTTCCAGCAACGCAGAACTACAAATGCTCAACGACGGCGTGGACGTGACGCAGACGTATAAAGAAGGCTTTAGAGTGAGAGTGCAGATACACGCAGAGGAAAGCTGCTGACATCTTCTCTTCACACTGACTCTCTAAAGGAGAGAATAACAGATGGAGAGGATGAAGGAACAGTCCACTTAACCAGGCCCTGAATGTTGTGCACTTTGTTTTGTCTGTACAGCCTCCTTGTCTTTCTCTGTTCAAATCCATTTACATCAAAGTAAACAATAACACACACACACACACACACACACACACACACACACACACACACACAACACGACGCTGTGTGCGTGTGTGGGTGTGTCTGTTGCAACGCATCATTACTCAGCCTCCTTTAGGGTTGTTATTGCACAACAAATTTATTAAAACATTTCCCTGATTACAGCCTCAGGATAAGAGGGCACTGTGTGTGTGTGTGTGTGTGTGTGTGTGTGTGTGTGTGTGTGTAGGTAGATAACGGAGAGCTAAAGGAGTCCTGACATGTCTTTCAGCAAAAGCAACAACAATAAAGTGTTTAACCTGGTGTGACTCCTGACTCGACTGAGCATGCTCAGTGACGTGTGCGTGTGTCGTAGATGGTTTCCCTCTTGGACCCCCGTCTGTATTGTTTTGGTTCGTACTGCAGTGCATGCTGGGGAATGTTATTTATCTTCTCAGTCGTCACTAATTAGTCAGTAGATCGTCAAACTGCGTGAATTGAAAGATTCGCCTGACTCACAAACACGCCGACGTTCGCTGTCAGCTCGCTGTTCTCAGAAACAGGAGAATCCACCGAATCAGGTTCATCACTCTGCTTTTTTGTCTCTTTGCCATGAGTTAAATGTTCTGTAAACTCCTCGAACATGTGTCGTTTGGAGATGTTCCCTTCATGACATCACAAAGGGCAGTAGCCCCTCCCCCAGGTGGGTGACACTCCCACAGCTAGGTGTTTGTTCTGCCCTCTGAGTCTGCCTTCTCACCGTAAACAATAGGACATGGAGCCAGAAAGCAGCGAGTACACCCGAGCCCTTCCAGAGAGGGGGCGTGGTCAGACACAGCTCATTTACATATTTAAAGCTACAGACACAGAAACAGCCTGTTCTGAGCAGGGCTGAAATAGAGGGGTTTATAGACATGATCAAACACACTTCACACACATGATGAAGAGGAGCGAGGACACTGATTTCACCTGAAGAAGAGGAGGAGGTCATGTGACCTTTAATGTTTCTTGCACATTCATGCTGCTATCTTTATCATTAGCTGTGTCTCAGGTGTGTCATCCTGTGAAGGGGGCGATCTGCAGACCGCTCAGTTTGATCTGAAAGAAGAACGTGTGAGACCGATGACAGACACACCGGATGGATCCTTCGTCAGCCGGGGGGAAAATAACACATTTAAAGGAGCCTTTGAAGTGGAACAGCCTTCAGTGCACCGCTCTGACGTTATCAGCATCCAATTGTTCAGTTTCAAGGATGCGGCCGTTAATTGCTGCATCGCCTTTGACCACATTCCCATGGCAGATGTTATACTCGGGGAGCTGGTTCAATGTTTATTCTGAGTCCTTATTATGTGTTTCGGTTAATCTGATGGATTTCTGCTTGATACAGAGTGTTTCATTTACTCATCTGAAACAGAGACGTGAAGAAAAAAGTCAAATATGTGAAAAATGCCTCTCAGACTTCACTGGACCTTCTGTGCACACAAACTCATGTCCCATTATCTCCTCTGTGTGAGTGAAGGCTGCCTTTACATGAACAGCTGCAGAAAACCAGAGAAGAAGAAGAAGAAGAAGAAGAAGAAGAAGAGAGCGAGCAGCTGCAGGAGGAGGAAGAAGAGTGATTCAGGCTGATCAGGAGGACTCTGGGGGAGGAGGGGGACAGCTCAGGGGCCCTCCCTGATGTCTCTCTGAGTGACTTACAGACTGTGATGGTCCACTAATGAGGCTCAGTGACCCGCGGCCCGGCTGCAGGGTGGTCTGCTCCCTCATCCTGCTCCTCGTCTTCCTCCTCCTGCTTTATTGATGCTATCAGACTCTTTCAGACACAATGAAATGTGCATCCACACTCAATTATCTCTGACACAGCCTCGCGTAGCATTAGGCATGCAAACACACACACACACACTCACTCACATCCAGACACACACAGTCAGAGAGTAATAGGGGCACCAGCTCTTCTGCCTGTGGTCACACTCACTGGGGTCAGTCCAGGATTTACAAACTAAAACATCCACATGAGTCCAGACCCTTAAATCAGATCTAATCAGCCTCCTGCTGACTCCTCTGTCAGCTGGACTACAAACTGTTTATGATGAAAGCTGCTCCGTCTCAGGACACTTTGAGGACATGACAACAACAAGTCTCTCCAGTCTGAGTTCATCCTGCAGCAGGTAACCAGGCTGTAACGTCTGCAGCAGGTAAACAGGCTGTAACGTCTGCAGCAGGTAAACAGGCTGTAACGTCTGCAGCAGGTAAACAGGCTGTAACGTCTGCAGCAGGTAAACAGGCTGTAACGTCTGCAGCAGGTAAACAGGCTGTAACGTCTGCAGCAGGTAAACAGGCTGTAACGTCTGCAGCAGGTAAACAGACTGTAACGTCTGCAGCAGGTAAACAGACTGTAACGTCTGCAGCAGGTAAACAGGCTGTAACGTCTGCAGCAGGTAAACAGGCTGTAACGTCTGCAGCAGGTAAACAGGCTGTAACGTCTGCAGCAGGTAAACAGACTGTAACGTCTGCAGCAGGTAAACAGACTGTAACGTCTGCAGCAGGTAAACAGGCTGTAACGTCTGCAGCAGGTTAACAGGCTGTAACGTCTGCAGCAGGTAAACAGGCTGTAACGTCTGCAGCAGGTAAACAGACTGTAACGTCTGCAGCAGGTAAACAGACTGTAACGTCTGCAGCAGGTAAACAGGCTGTAACGTCTGCAGCAGGTAAACAGACTGTAACGTCTGCAGCAGGTAAACAGACTGTAACGTCTGCAGCAGGTAAACAGACTGTAACGTGTCTGCAGCAGGTAAACAGGCTGTAACGTCTGCAGCAGGTAAACAGACTGTAACGTCTGCAGGTAAACAGGCTGTAACGTCTGCAGCAGGTAAACAGGCTGTAACGTCTGCAGCAGGTAAACAGACTGTAACGTCTGCAGCAGGTTAACAGGCTGTAACGTCTGCAGCAGGTAAACAGACTGTAACGTCTGCAGCAGGTAAACAGGCTGTAACGTCTGCAGCAGGTAAACAGGCTGTAACGTCTGCAGCAGGTAAACAGACTGTAACGTCTGCAGCAGGTAAACAGGCTGTAACGTCTGCAGCAGGTAAACAGGCTGTAACGTCTGCAGCAGGTAAACAGACTGTAACGTCTGCAGCAGGTAAACAGGCTGTAACGTCTGCAGCAGGTAAACAGGCTGTAACACCTGCAGCAGGTAAACAGGCTGTAACGTCTGCAGCAGGTAAACAGGCTGTAACACCTGCAGCAGGTAAACAGACTGTAACGTCTGCAGCAGGTAAACAGACTGTAACGTCTGCAGCAGGTAAACAGACTGTAACGTCTGCAGCAGGTAAACAGACTGTAACGTCTGCAGCAGGTAAACAGGCTGTAACGTCTGCAGCAGGTAAACAGGCTGTAACGTCTGCAGCAGGTAAACAGGCTGTAACGTCTGCAGCAGGTAAACAGGCTGTAACGTCTGCAGCAGGTAAACAGGCTGTAACGTCTGCAGCAGGTAAACAGGCTGTAACGTCTGCAGCAGGTAAACAGGCTGTAACGTCTGCAGCAGGTAAACAGACTGTAACGTCTGCAGCAGGTAAACAGACTGTAACGTCTGCAGCAGGTAAACAGGCTGTAACGTCTGCAGCAGGTAAACAGGCTGTAACGTCTGCAGCAGGTAAACAGGCTGTAACGTCTGCAGCAGGTAAACAGACTGTAACGTCTGCAGCAGGTAAACAGACTGTAACGTCTGCAGCAGGTAAACAGGCTGTAACGTCTGCAGCAGGTTAACAGGCTGTAACGTCTGCAGCAGGTAAACAGACTGTAACGTCTGCAGCAGGTAAACAGGCTGTAACGTCTGCAGCAGGTAAACAGACTGTAACGTCTGCAGCAGGTAAACAGACTGTAACGTCTGCAGCAGGTAAACAGGCTGTAACGTCTGCAGCAGGTAAACAGACTGTAACGTCTGCAGCAGGTAAACAGACTGTAACGTCTGCAGCAGGTAAACAGACTGTAACGTGTCTGCAGCAGGTAAACAGGCTGTAACGTCTGCAGCAGGTAAACAGACTGTAACGTCTGCAGGTAAACAGGCTGTAACGTCTGCAGCAGGTAAACAGGCTGTAACGTCTGCAGCAGGTAAACAGACTGTAACGTCTGCAGCAGGTTAACAGGCTGTAACGTCTGCAGCAGGTAAACAGACTGTAACGTCTGCAGCAGGTAAACAGGCTGTAACGTCTGCAGCAGGTAAACAGGCTGTAACGTCTGCAGCAGGTAAACAGACTGTAACGTCTGCAGCAGGTAAACAGGCTGTAACGTCTGCAGCAGGTAAACAGGCTGTAACGTCTGCAGCAGGTAAACAGACTGTAACGTCTGCAGCAGGTAAACAGGCTGTAACGTCTGCAGCAGGTAAACAGGCTGTAACACCTGCAGCAGGTAAACAGGCTGTAACGTCTGCAGCAGGTAAACAGGCTGTAACACCTGCAGCAGGTAAACAGACTGTAACGTCTGCAGCAGGTAAACAGACTGTAACGTCTGCAGCAGGTAAACAGACTGTAACGTCTGCAGCAGGTAAACAGACTGTAACGTCTGCAGCAGGTAAACAGGCTGTAACGTCTGCAGCAGGTAAACAGGCTGTAACGTCTGCAGCAGGTAAACAGACTGTAACGTGTCTGCAGCAGGTAAACAGGCTGTAACGTCTGCAGCAGGTAAACAGACTGTAACGTCTGCAGCAGGTAAACAGACTGTAACGTCTGCAGCAGGTAAACAGACTGTAACGTCTGCAGCAGGTAAACAGACTGTAACGTCTGCAGCAGGTAAACAGGCTGTAATGTCTGCAGTAGGTAAACAGGCTGTAATGTCTGCAGCTGGATGCAGAGCATTATTCTGGGCTGCATAAGTAAAACATTTCTGAACAGCTGATGGACGGATGAGAGGATAGAGAATGTTTGTTTGTGGGAAACACAAGGAGGAGAGAAAATTATCGGGGGACAAAAGTGAGTGTTTAGGTGTAACAAAGGAAAGGAGGGAGTGTGTGTGTGTGTGTGTGTGTGTGTGTGTGTGTGTGTGTGTGTGTGTGTGTGTGCGTGCGTTATGATTCCGAGCAGCAGATTAAGTGTGTGTCAGGTGGAGGAAGCTGCCGTTACCTTGGGAACGACTCTCTCTCTCTCTCTCTGCTGCTGGGCTCTATGACTTTTAATCCCCTTAATCTGAGCACATCCCATCGGAGTCTTTTCAAACTGGTTTGATCTTTGAGGTGTGTGTGTGTGTGTATATGTGTGTGTGTGTGTGTGTGTGTGTGTATGTGTGTGTGTGTGTGTATTTGTGTGTTTGCTGCACAGATGTAAATGTGAGTAAAGTCTCAGATTCTGATTAAAAGCAGCAGTTGAAATAAAAACTGTACGAGGGCAGAAATGAAGCCGTTTACCTTTAATGAACTCCATTTTCTTCTTCTTCCTTCCTTTTCTCTGCGTTTGCTTCCTCTCCTGAGGCGGCAGCTCAAAAGAACATGAAGCATGCTGGGAAAACTTCCTTCCACACAGGTGAGCCAAACACACACACAGACGGACGATTTCTCTTTCATCTCGAGTGTTTTTCTATCAGATTTCCTCACCGCATCTCTCCGACGCTTGTCCGAGTTAAACGCTTCCTCATCAGACGGACTCGGCTCAGATTCTCCGTCAGCGGACCGACGCGTCCACAACCATCAGAAGCTTCCTTTGATCAGTCGCAGAAACATTCACAGGTGTGAAAAAAGGTTTCAAAGTCGACAGAAAGTAATCATTCTCAGTAAAGAGGTGATTAAAGACGTAGAGATGTGAGAATCTTTCTTCACTCTCAGAGGCAGCTAGCTGTGATTTCACACTCACTGTAAACCACGCTCGGAGAACGCAAACTACTGGCTGAGTGAGTGGACTGTCCTCCACCATCACACCCATGATCATCTCCATGCTGTGGAAAAGGATTTATCTGATTTACGCTCTTTTGTCAGAGCTTTAGCTTTTCTACATCTTAAAGACTCTGTAACTATAATACACTTTATGTTGCTAAAACAGCCTCAAACAGATTCTGTCCTTTTTCATCCGCCCTTTTTCTAAGACCTTTCCGGGGTCCGGGGTCCGGGGTCAGAGACTCTCCTCAGCGACGTCTGCAGCTCGTCCTGGAGGCTTCTGAGGCGTTCCTAGCCCAGACAGGATGTATGATCCCTGCTGCAGTGTACTGAGTCCAGCTCAGATCTCCTCCCTGTGTTAGGGAGGCACCAAGGACTGAACCACCTCTACTGGGTCCTGTCGATGCAAACATCAGTCTGGGTCAGCAGTTCTTCATGAAAGAGAAGCGATCACAGCAGAGCCTTGTTAGCAGGAAACAACTGTTAGCTTGTTAGCAAATAAATGACTCTAACATGCAGCGAGAGATCAGGGATGTTTTTTTACAACATGAACATTTAAACAACCGTGCTCTACTTTTTATGTCTGATTGTATCTGCATGAACTGTTAGAGAGCAGAGATGTTATAATGGGTGCAAGTGTGCTCTTCCTCTCAGCTCATGCTTCAGACCACGGACCGGATAAGAGACGCATCAGATATGAAGCTGATAAGAACAGATGCTACAGTTGGAGTTGCAGTGATGCACGACCCTGAACAAATGTGCAGAGACAAACATGAACAACCTGGAGTTCAACATTTACTCGTGTCGACACTTTAGTGAAGTCTCTTTTTCATTATTCTCCTCCAGGTTCCAATGAATGTTCAAACTCTTTATTCCTCATGTTCCCTCTGTACAATATTTCGCTGACTGTGTGTATGTGGCGTCTTGTTATAACAGGTGTGGACAGGACACGCCCCCCTGTGACATGTTAAACCAGGTAAACAACAACTCTCTCTGACTAAGACCAAATTAATCCAAGAGACGCAACTACTTCTGTTGAAGTCAGGTCTACTTTTCATATTTCTACATTTTGTAATCAGTTTGTATTTAGACCAGCAGAAATATTGTACAGACATTCATATTTGAGCTGAAAACATTCTGAATCACTGCCTTGATGAGTTTCAACTTGAAGGTTTCCCACCATCGAAAGAGAAGCGATCACAGTTTAATAAAAACTTTTCTTTAGAGAGCGAAGGCTGAAACATTTAATACGTCGACAGCGTCCGCTCAGAGTCCAGTAGATCTGATTTCATGGTAGATTTATTCGACATTGTTTTGTTTTTTTAAGCTGGCAGCTTTCACTGAGTTGGTAATGTAGTTTTAAATGAGGAACAAAGTATGCTCAGTAGGATTTTTGGGGGTTTATTACTAATGTAGAATGATTGAACATGAACCGGGTCAAATTGAAACTTGGCACTTCAGGACTGACCTTCTTTAAGCACTCTGAGTTTCTTTTTATGGAACTGTTTGGTGATGAATATAGACTTGTTTAATCGCTCTGATAGTCCTCCGTCTGTCTCAGTGTGTTGGCAGACTAACTGTGTCTGATAGTTTGAATGAGTCAGCCGGAGACTTTCTGCCCATCTATCAAACAGCATTCGAGACTGAACAGAACCGTCTCCATCAAGCAGGTGGACTGTTTCATTTTCCTGCGGCTGGACAATCGTTGAGAACTGAACTCGAGTCTATTTCTTGATTTTCACCAGAATAAAGGTCCAAATTCTCGAGTGAGGAGAGAAACGTTTAAGTTGATTGGATAAATTCTGCAGATTTAAAGAAAGTAAAGAAACAACAGCAGAGGACTCGAGTTTCTTCCACGAACAACAGGAAGTGTCTCATAGTTTGGATTGATCCATTTCTCCCTTTGCTGTGTGTGTGTGTGTGTGTGTGTGTGTGTGTGTGTGTGTGTGCTCACTCTAACATTTGTACTTGATGGGGCCAGACCTCCAGTAGCCCACCAACCGTTTGGGGCCATGAATCCTTGTGGGGCCAAAATGCTGGGCCCCATATGGTTTAATGCTTTAAAGTAGCTCAGGAGACTTCCCTGATACTCCTCTGCTGTTTTTCACTCGGCCAACAAGGTGACAACAACTGGAAAAGTGTGTCTGAAGTGTGTGTACGTGCAGGCACCCTGGTGGATGTTTGATGTCACTGCAGCAGGTTACACACTTCTGGAAAAGTGTATCATACTCGCCAGTTATCACAACATGGAGCAAAGCAGTGCCGACTAAAGAACGTTGCACCTTTATAAGGTAAGTGTACTTCAGGTTTTATTGTTTTAACTAATAGTCTAAAGATTGTGTGCAGTTTCGTGCAACTATCAGAAATTATTTTCTGTAAAAGATATAAAAAGTACCAGTCAATAAAGATTAGCTGCTAAAATTAGCTTGAGATCACTGACTGCTAATCACTAGCTTCAGTTTTCTAGTTTTCACTTTATTTTCATGTAAACTTCAACAACTTTTTACAACTTATTACATCAAACAGAAGCATATGGGAGAAGAGAAATATTATATAATATAATATAATATAAATATAAATGTTCCCTGAAATATACCAAGGTGAGACTGTTAGCTTGCTTCTTGCTTGATTTAAGGAAGAAAAAAACACGGAGGTTGCCATGACAGCCCCTTTTGTTTACACTAAAGTTGAAATTCTTTCGAATGCAGACGCTGTGAATGTTCATAGTTTAATCATGGCGTTTCTTTTAAACTATTATTGAAGCAAGATACAAAATAAAAGCATCCCATTTATGTTTCTGTCATTTAAACCTGTTAACACGTCTTTTATTGATCCTGTGTCTCCTCCTACCTGCAGCCTGCAGTGTGTAACACTGGGGCTCCTGGATTAGCTCTTTTCACAGGTGTTAAATTCAGCAGTCTTTACCTGGTAAATCACACTGTGTGTACTAACTTCACTTCTTTACATTTTCTCCTCCCAGTATTTTACACACTGAGGCAGAAACGTCTCGTTTTGCATCTTCATAATGAAAGACTCAATCCTCACTGCACGCTGTTAGCACATAGTTAGCTGTTAGCACATCAGATAGCACAGTTTTTGCTGCTGGTATCAAGTTTGCACACGTTTTAATACTCGCACACCTTTAGTAAATCAGGCCCTGAGAGTTCTGGTTTCTGACTTTGTTGACTCTTTAAAACTTTTCACCCACGCCTGATTGATGAATCCTTCCTCTTCTATATTTGCGGTTCATGATGTCTTCTTCTGCAGAAACCGTATCTGCCAGTAAAGGGGAGAGGAAATACAAAAACCCCCCAAAACACAGATACGCTGGAAGCAGCAGTCATAACCACAACACGTCAGAAAACGGCAGCACGAGATCGAAGTAAGAGATTTCATTTATGCATGACGGGGAAGTTTCCGATGTCAGGTCGACTCAGAGACCACGGGGAATTCACACAACAGTAATGATGATACAGTCTTACATCAGCGCACTTTATCAGACTTTAAGTGAGACCATGCTGATGCTGGACCAGAGCGGCAGAAAACCTCCATCCTCCTCCACATGTAACATGTCTGAGTCAGTTCTCTCTCTCTCTCTCTCTCCGCACACAAGCGTTCAACATCCCACTGTGAAACATTGGACGGTCTCTTTCCACACAAGTTTAAGATACGATATTTTTCCACATCAGTCAGTAGCCTGTTTACGTGTGAGCTCAGAGAAGACGAGATAACAATCGTATAGTGATGGAAAATGAAACAAAATGGCCGCCTGCCTCATCGACGTGTCTGTCTGCCTCTCTCAGCTACAGATGGATGAGACGTGAGGAGCTCGAACCAGGAAGTGAAACCGTCCCGTCCTATGTAACGTATTCATCTATCAAGATATTAATATATCCTCATTTTGACCTCGGAGTAGAAAAACGGGGCACCAGCTCGGTGACAAGGAGGACATCCACCTTAGTGATCATTATTGATTTATTGATTTAACCTTCATTTTAGCAGGAAGAGAAACTCATGAAAATCTCTTTTTCAACAGTGTCCTGGACAAAACAAGCAGCAACACAAGTAACTATAGAAAAACACATGAAAGACAATGAAAATCATAATGAATGAATCATCATCTATCAGAAGGGTAAACTCTGTTCAATCACAGAACACACGGAGCAGCTCTGGAGGGTTAGGTGTCAATTTAATGAAGTAAAATGATGCAGATAAACAAGGTAAATATCAATGACTATATATATATATATACACACACACGAGTACATGACAATGGTTTTGTGAAGTTATAATGTAAAAAAACAGATATATGGTTGGAATTGATTTAAATGGGAGTCCGTAATAAACATCTGGACTCGGCTCCCTTCTGGTTTCAAACACGAGCTCAGAAATCAAGCTCACTTTGTTTGTTCAGCTTTCAAAGGTACCGAGGAGCTAGCAGGTAGGAGTGACGATGATGATGATGATGATGATGATGGCAGTTGGTCTGAATCTGCTCAGCTCCAAGTCAGATCTGGGTCCAATCTTGGACAAAGGATCTTTAAGTCAAGACGATTTAACGGCTGATTTAAGTTAGCTTCAGTGATGGAATTGTGCTCCAAAAATGAAATGAAGTTGGAAAACAACAACAATCGACTCTTTCTCCTGGGAATCAAAAAATGTCTTCACAGGACGAGAGACGAAGACAAGTCAATTGTCTCCACCTCTGTCTCCAGGAAGGGTCGAGTTCCCACGTTAGCTTGGACCAGCTGAATTACTTGATTTAGCTTCATAAAATAAAGTGGAAGAATTGAAAGGAAGAATATGCCCCTTCTGGATCCAGCAGATGTGGCCTTTGAGCTCCAGCATAAAACCACCCTGAGTTAGCTCGTAGCATCATGCTGCCAGTAAGTGAACACAACATGAGCTACATTCTCTACAAAGGCTGAAACGACATGTAAATAATCAGTGAGTTCAGCATCTTCTTCTTCTTCTTCTCTCGAGTCCTTTAATGAAACAACTTTTATACACAAGGGGAGGAGCCAGCCGTCCATGTAAGCACGGTGTAGATCCGGCTCAGGCAGCATCACAGACTCTGTCTGACTCGTTGTAGACCGTCAGGACTCACAGAGTTCCTTTCAGACGAGACACTGAGACTACTACCACCTTCAGCCTTTAAACACATAACGTCTCCATGTCTGAACTCAACATTGGTTTCAACATCTCAAGAGTAATCGCTAACATTCAGGACGATACTTTTCTCACACAGCCTGTGAAGGTCCTGACACCTCCTCTCTCCTCCTCTCCTCTCCTGGCCTCCTCTCTCCTGACACCTCCTCTCCCCTCCTCTCCTCTCCTGGCCTCCTCTCTCCTCTCCTCCTCTCCTGGCCTCCTCTCTCCTGGCCTCCTCTCTCCTCCTCTCCTCTCCTGGCCTCCTCTTTCCTCTTCTCCTCTCCTGGCCTCCTCTCTCCTCCTCTCCTCTCCTGGCCTCCTCTCTCCTCCTCTCCTCTCCTCACCTCCTCTCCTCTCCTGGCCTCCTCTCTCCTGGCCTCCTCTCTCCTCCTCTCCTCTCCTGGCCTCCTCTCTCCTCCTCTCCTCTCCTGGCTTCCTCTCTCCTCCTCTCCTCTCCTGGCCTCCTCTTTCCTCTTCTCCTCTCCTGGCCTCCTCTCTCCTCCTCTCCTCTCCTGGCCTCCTCTCTCCTGGCCTCCTCTCTCCTCCTCTCCTCTCCTCACCTCCTCTCCTCTCCTGGCCTCCTCTCTCCTCCTCTCCTCTCCTGGCCTCCTCTCTCCTCACCTCGCCTCGTCTCCTCTCCTCCTCTCCTGGCCTTGCCTCTCCTCCTCTCCTACTCTCCTCTCTCCTCGTCTCCTCTCTCCTCGTCTCCTCTCTCCTCGTCTCCTCTCTCCTCGTCTCCTCTCCTCTCCTCATGTCTTCCTGCTCCTCTGCAGCTTCTGTCTGTGCTGCAGCGTCGGCCGACACGTTCTCAGACAGGACGTCTAACTGAGGGGAGAAGATTTGATCAGAAATAGATTTCATCAGTGATGGACAGAAAGTCAGTCAGAGCTCTCTCTCTCTCTCTCTCTCTCTGTCTCTCTCTGTCTCTCTCTATCTCTATCTCTCTCTGTCTCTCTCTCTCTGTGTCTCTCTCTCTCTCTGTCTCTCTCTCTCTCTGTCTCTGTCTCTGTCTCTCTGTCTCTCTCTCTCTCTCTCTGTCTGTCTGTCTCTCTCTCTCTGTCTCTGTTTCTCTCTCTCTGTCTCTCTCTCTCTGTCTCTCTCTCTCTCTCACTCTGTCTCTGTCTGTCTCTCTCTCTCTCTCTCTCTGTCTCTCTCTCTCTCTCTCTGTCTCTCTCTCTCTCTCTCTCTCTCTGTCTCTGTCTCTCTCTATCTCTCTCTCTCTGTCTCTCTCTCTCTCTCTGTCTCTCTCTCTCTGTCTCTCCCTCTCTCTCTGTCTCTCTCTCTCTCTCTCTCTCTCTCTCTCTCTCTCACCTCGATCATCTCTGCAGGTTCGTCTGGTTCAGTGGTGGAGTTCACACTTTTCATCCACCTGAGTTCAATCAGAAAACAATAAATCCACATAGAACAAGATGGCGGTCATAAAGAACAGAATGAATGTTGATGGTTTGACCTCGTCCACAGAGCCAGGAGGAGCAGAAGACTCAACATGAGGAGCAGCAGAGTCCCCCTGATGATGGTTTTTACTGAGTATGAGATCCCTAAGAATGAAAGAGAGATATGTGAGACACTTCAGAGGAAGGATGAGACTGAAACATCAGTTCTCCTTTCTGTGAGTTTCTGTTCTGTTCACTTTTTGTGCTGAGTCAAGCTAACTTTGAGTCAAGCTAACGACAGGCTGCTAACTCGGAGTCAAGCTAACGACAGGCTGCTAGCTCGGAGTCAAGCTAACGACAGGCTGCTAACTTGGAGTCAAGCTAACGACAGGCTGCTAACTCAGAGTCAAGCTAACGACAGGCTGCTAACTTTGAGTCAAGCTAACGACAGGCTGAGAGCTGAGGCGGGTTTTAAGCCTCCTGACAAACCGTTACACGGCGCCCACCTGTCAGTCAGCTCAGCTACAAGCCTTATTGTGAATAACTCTGATCCTTCATCCAATCAGAACTGCTGAGTCATCAAAACATTCCCCCCGTACAGTGTGTGTGGATGGAGACATGAGCTAATCACACCTATTTGGTTTTTTGAAGCAGGCTGTAAACATGTTAAAAACAGGCTGTTTGAATGGGTGTGTATGTGACTTCCTGTGCTGCTGCAGCCGGCCTCTAGTGGACACTCCAGGTACTGCAGCCAGCCTCTAGTGGACACTCCAGGAACTGCAGCCAGCCTCTAGTGGACACTACAGGTACTGCAGCCAGCCTCTAGTGGACACTCCAGGTACTACAGGATTTTATATCACTCTATTCAATGAGTGTTTTACTCACATGGGAGGTTGACAGAGATGTGTTTGGAGGTCGTTCTCCCCAGCATGTTCTCAGCTTCACAGTAAAACTCCCCGAAGTCAGAGGACTGGATGGAGCTGAAGACAAGCGTTGCTCCTGAAGATGTGTGATTAGGGTTTAGAGGTCCGTCCACCTTGTACCAGGTGTAATCAGCTGCTGGGTTAGCATCACTGCTACAGGTCAGATTGACTGAAGAGCCCTCCTCTATCTCACCGTGGGAACTCAGTGACACAGAGGGAAGCTTTGGAGCATCTGGAGGAGAATCAGAGAGAGCGTTGTCACTCACATCAGATGGTGATGTGTTCTATCGAGCAGCTTTGGTTCTGAAGTGGAGGATCACACCTGCTGAATAAACCTTTTTACTGCTGCAGAAAAATTAAACAGTGAGACAGAAAATCAGGAAACTTTCTGAGAACCAGGAAAAATGAAAATGGAAGTGCCATTAAGAGTTTAAAGGAGGAGTATGTATCTCTGACATCTAGTGTTCAAAATGGGTACTGCAGGCCAGATCTTTAACATTGGAGAGAGCTGTTTAGGACAGACTGGCTGCTGCATTGTTGTCAGAGAAGCTTCAACACAGCAGGTTTCCTTCATGATCACACAGGAAGAGAGCAGCTCTCTGATTGGTCCTGTAAAGGCTGTGTGTGTGTGTGTGTGTGTGTGTGTGTGTGTGTGTGTGTGTGTGTGTGTGAGTGAGTGTGTGTGTGTGTGTGTGTGTGTGTGTGTGTGTGTGTGTGTGTGTGTGTGTGTGTGTGTGGTGTGTGTGTGTGTGTGTGTGTGTGTGTGTGGTGTGTGTGTGTGTGTGTGTGTGTGATGGTGTGAATCAGTGAAGACTGTAAATAAACTCACACACTGGAGGAGACGGGAACTTCTCTTGTCCTCGTAGAGCACAGGAATAACTGTCTGTATGAAGAATCTGATGGGATGAATAATCAGGTGATGTTTCATGTTTGATTTCTTCTCCATTCTTGAACCAGATGAAGGAGGTATCATCAAGACATGTGTGCACACACGAAAAGATGGGTCCAGTCTCATCTTGTCTTCTCACCTTCACCTCGAGATCTGAACATGAGTAGAAATATCAGCACACAAACATGCAGAAATAAATACATGTATATACAGCATGTTAGAAACTGAGCTCAGAGAATAAAGTCTGAAATATTACCTCTGACGATCAGGAGGACCAGAGCTCTCACGGAATATCTGCTCATGTTTCTCTGAAACACGTAATAACCGCTGTCTGTCTCTGTCACGTCTGTGATGGTCAGAGTACAGTTGTTCCTCACACAGGTACTCTGCACACGGCCTGAATACTGGGGGTCTTCTTTAACATCATATTTAGGACGTTTAGACCAAAATGTTTCCTGTGTGTTAACTTCCTGGTTTATTCCCTCTGGGGGTATCATGGTGCAGCTCATCTCCACAGTCGATCCTTTATTGGCACAGATCACAGAAGGAGAGCACGTCACACCCCAGACATCCTGAACCTGAACCGCTGCAACACAGAGCACATCAGGAACAACCATCAACATTCAGAACTTTAAGAAGAACAAATAAAACCTCAACATATCTGGATGTGTAAAAATCCTCTGATCATGATTCTATCAGACTGTAATCACTTTAAAGACTCAAAAATATACCAAAGGTTTGTTTCTAAATGGGTGTGTATGTGACTTCCTGTGCTTCTGCCGCCAGCCTCTAGTGGACACTGGAGGAACTGCAGGTTGTTGTCTAGCATCAGCCTCATTGGTTAACAGCTTGGATAAGATCTCCTACTTAGGGAAGGAAGAAGCAGGGTTTGGTTCAGATGTGTGAATGTGGAAGATTTTCACTGTGAGTCAAGTTTACGCCCACAAAGCGATCAGGAGATAAAAACTTTAGAGCACATCTGTGAACAAACTCTGCTTTAGAACAAATACTGCAGAGGTAAAGTCTGGAAGTTCATTTATTTATTTTTTGTTTTTAATGTTTATGTTAACAGGAATATTCCCAGTGAGATAAAAACAATCTCTTTTCCATGGGAGTTCTGTCCAAGAAAGCAGCATTAAAAACTCCTTCCTAGAGATCCCAGTTGAAGGTGCTCCTGGAGCTTACACCATGATGAGGGTGCAAAACATTTAAAGGCCCTCTCACCAAACGTAGAGCAGCTCTGAGGAACATTATTAGGCTGGCTGCCTGAAAGGCAAACCACACTACTACTATTCTAAATATTATTATTATTATTATTATTATTATTATATCCTCAATAGATATTTGAGGTTTCTCGAGCAGTGGTAAACCCATTCAAATACATTGATGGAATGTTCTGGCAGATCAAAGCTGAATGTCAACCAATCAGTGAGCAGCTTATCAGAGTTAGTTTAGAGTGGGACAGAGTTCTGTCTCAGCTGTTAGATGGGACCATGCTTACTGCTGTCCCACACACACACACACACACACACACACACACACACACTCACGCACACACAGACACTCACGCACACACACACACACACACACAGACACTCACGCACACACAGACACTCACGCACACACAGACACTCACACACACACAGACACTCACGCACACACACACACACACACAGACACTCACGCACACACAGACACTCACACACACACAGACACTCACGCACACACACACACACACACAGACACTCACGCACACACAGACACTCACGCACACACAGACACTCACACACACACACACACAGACACTCACACACACACAGACACTCACGCACACACACACACAAACGCACACACACACACACACTCACACAGACACTCACACACACAGACACTCACGCACACACAGACACTCACGCACACACACAGACACTCACGCGCACACACACACACGCACACACACACACACACACACACACACACACACACAGACACTCACGCACACACACACACACACGCACACACACACACACAACCACACAGACACTTACGCACACACAGACACTCACGCACACACAGACACTCACTCACACACACACTCACACACTCACGCACACACAGACACTCACGCACACACAGACACTCACTCACGCACACACACACACACACACACAGACACTCACGCACACACGCACACACACACAGACACTCACGCACACACACACTCACACACACACACACACACACAGACACTCACGCACACACACACTCACACACACACACACACACACACGCACACACACACACACACACACACACACAGACACTCACGCACACACACACACTCACACACACACACACACACACACACACTCACACACACACGTTCTGCAGGAATTGTCTCGTTGTCTCGTTCATAATAAAAGTGCTCGATGCTACGAGTGCTGTTTGTTCTTGGAACCAGCAGAGAACACAGATACGGAGACAGTCTGTGCAAAACAGCCTTATAAAGAAACAAATGCCTGGTACATAGAATCTATCATTTTCACAGGTGAAGAGTTTGCATGCACATATAAGACATCACCATCATCAATAACAGATAAACAAACAGCAACATGTATTTGAGCTTTGGTGTATGTAAACAAGCAGCTGATCCAAACAGACAACCTGTGGTGCTTTAAGTCTATGTGAGTCTCCCTGCAACCACATTTAAGTCCAGCTCCAAATCAAGTCACCTGAAGCTGATCCACTTTTCACACAGGTGAGCTTCAGTGTGCATGAATCCCTCCCACACTTCCTCTTTTTAGTCCCAAAGTGAGTGAAAGTGTGGATGTGAAGTACCTGACACAGAGAGGAGGACGAGGACGATGAAGAGACTGGCTGCTCGGATCAAACTCATGGCTGCTCCTCTCCTCTCTCGCTGGGACTTTACGGACGATCAAACATGTTAGCAGGTGGAAGAAGAAGAAGAAGAAGAAGAAGAAGAAGACAGCAGCACTCAAACATTAGCAGACATGTTGAGGAAGGACTCTACTTACATGTGAAGAAGAGGAGGGTCTGAAAGAAGAGTGTCCTCTGCAGGCAGTGAGCCCAGCACACAGATCACACTGTTTTTAATGACTACACTTCCTGCCTCTTTACGTGATCAACATATGAGATAAGACAAAGAGCAGGAAGAAGCTCACAGAGACCACAAGCTTTTCTTACGCAACATGAACACTGAACAAGCTGCTGATGGTCCCAGTGTCAGAGCTCTGGGGGGGGGGGGGGGGGGGGGGGGCATGAGAACATGTCAGCCAACATTCACACAACAACAGGAGACACGATGCTCAAAGAATCACAACAGTTTATTTCACAGATCCATCCACTGTCAGGATCTGTGTGTGTGCGTGTGTGTGTATGTGTGTGTAGTGAACAGCGTGTGTGTGTGTGTGTGTGTGTGTGTGTAGTGAACAGCGTGTAAGTGTGTATTTAGTGAACTGCATGTGTGTGTTTGTATATTGAACTGTGTGTGTTGATTATGTATGTGGATATGTGTGTATGTAGTGAACTGTGTGTGTGTGTGTGTGTGTGTGTGTGGTGTACAGGGTGTGTGTGTGTGTATGTGTGTGTGCACGCGTGTGTGTGTAGTGAACAGCGTGTAAGTGTGGTGAACTGTGTATGTGTGTGTAGTGAACTGCATGTGTGTGTGTATATTGAACTTTGTGTGTGTGTTGATTATGTATGTGAATGTGTGTGTATATGTAGTTAACTGTGTGTGTGTGTGTGTGCTCACTCTAACATTTGTACTTTATGGGGCCAGACCCCCAGTAACCCACCAACCATTTGGGGCCATGAATCCTTGTGGGGCCAAAATGCTGGGCCCCATATGGTTTAATGCTTTAAAGCAGCTCAGGAGACTTCCCTGATACTCCTCTGCTGTTTTTCACTCGGCCAACAAGGTGACAACAACTGGAAAAGTGTGTCTGAAGTGTGTGTACGTGCAGGCACCCTGGTGGATGTTTGATGTCACTGCAGCAGGTTACACACTTCTGGAAAAGTGTATCATACTCGCCAGTTATCACAACATGGAGCAAAGCAGTGCCGACTAAAGAACGTTGCACCTTTATAAGGTAAGTGTACTTCAGGTTTTATTGTTTTAACTAATATTCTAAAGACTGTGTGCAGTTTCGTGCAACTATCAGAAATTATTTCCTGTAAAAGATATAAAAAGTACCAGTCAATAAAGATTAGTAATTTTAGCTGCTAAAATTAGCTTGAAATCACTGACTGCTAATCACTAGCTTCAGTTTTCTAGTTTTTATTTTATTTTCATGTAAACTTCAACAACTTTTTACAACTTATTACATAAATCAGAAGCATATGGGAGAAGAGAAATATTATATAATATAATATAAATATAAATATAAATGTTCCCTGAAATATACCAAGGTGAGACTGTTAGCTTACTTCTTGCTTGATTTAAGGAAGAAAAAAACACAAAGGTTGCCATGACAGCTCCTTTTGTTTACACTAAAGTTGAAATTCTTTAGAAAGCAGACGCTGTGAATGTTCACAGTTTAATCATGACGTTTCTTTTAAACTATTATTGAAGCAAGATACAAAATAAAAGCATCCCATTTATGTTTCTGTCATTTAAACATGTAAACACGTCTTTTATTGATCCTGTGTCTCCTCCTACCTGCAGCCTGCAGTGTGTCACACTGGGGCTCCTGGATTAGTTCTTTAAAGGTGTTAAATTCAGCAGTCTTTACCTGGTTTGGTAAATCACACTGTGTGTACTAACTTCACTTCTTTACATTTTCTCCTCCCAGTATTTTACACACTGAGGCAGAAACGCCTCGTTCTGCATCTTCATAATGAAAGACTCAATCCTCACTGCACGCTGTTAGCACATAGTTAGCTGTTAGCATATCAGATAGCACAGTTTTTGCTGCTGGTATCAAGTTTGCACACGTTTTAATACTCGCACACCTTTAGTAAATCAGGCCCTGACAGTTCTGGTTTCTGACTTTGTTGACTCTTTAAAACTTTTCACCCACGCCTGATTGATGAATCCTTCCTCTTCTATATTTGCGGTTCATGATGTCTTCTTCTGCAGAAACCGTATCTGCCAGTAAAGGGGAGAGGAAATACAAAAAACCCTCCCAAACACAGATACGCTGGAAGCAGCAGTCATAACCACAACATGTCAGAAAACAGCAGCACGAGATCGAAGTAAGAGATTTCATTTATGCATGACGGGGAAGTTTCCGATGTCAGGTCGACTCAGAGACCACGGGGAATTCACACAACAGTAACGATGATACAGTCTTACATCAGCACACTTTATCAGACTTTAAGTGAGACCATGCTGATGCTGGACCAGAGCGGCAGAAAACCTCCATCCTCCTCCACATGTAACATGTCTGAGTCAGTTCTCTCTCTCTCTCTCTCTCCGCACACAAGCGTTCAACATCCCACTGTGAAACATTGGACGGTCTCTTTCCACACAAGTTTAAGATACGATATTTTTCCACATCAGTCAGTAGCCTGTTTACGTGTGAGCTCAGAGAAGACGAGATAACAATCGTATAGTGATGAAAAATGAAACAAAATGGCCGCCTGCCTCATGGACGTGTCTGTCTGCCTCTCTCAGCTACAGATGGATGAGACGTGAGGAGCTCGAACCAGGAAGTGAAACCGTCCCGTCCTATGTAACGTATTCATCTATCAAGATATTAACATATCCTCATGTTGACCTCGGAGTAGAAAGACGGGGCACCACCTCGGTGACAAGGAGGACATCCACCTTAGTGATCATTATTGATTTATTGATTTAACCTTCATTTTAGCAGGAAGAGAAACTCATGAAAATCTCTTTTTCAACAGTGTCCTGGACAAAACAAGCAGCAACACAAGTAACTATAGAAAAACACATCAAAGACAATGAAAATCATAATGAATGAATCATCATCTATCAGAAGGGTAAACTCTGTTCAATCACAGAACACACGGAGCAGCTCTGGAGGATTAGGTGTCAATTTAATGAAGTAAAATGATGCAGATAAACAAGGTAAATATCAATGAATATATATATATACACACACACACGAGTACATGACAATGGTTTTGTGAAGTTATAAGGTAAAAAAACAGATATATGGTTGGAATTGATTTAAATGGGAGTCTGTAATAAACATCTGGACTCGGCTCCCTTCTGGTTTCAAACACGAGCTCAGAAATCAAGCTCACTTTGTTTGTTCAGCTTTCAAAGGTACCGAGGAGCTAGCAGGTAGGAGTGACGATGATGATGATGATGATGATGGCAGTCGGTCTGAATCTGCTCAGCTCCAAGTCAGATCTGGGTCCAATCTTGGACAAAGGATCTTTAAGTCAAGACGATTTAACAGCTGATTTAAGTTAGCTTCAGTGATGGAATTGTGCTCCAAAAATGAAATGAAGTTGGAAAACAACAACAATCGACTCTTTCTCCTGGGAATCAAAAAATGTCTTCACAGGACGAGAGACGAAGACAAGTCGATTGTCTCCACCTCTGTCTCCAGGAAGGGTCGAGTTCCCACGTTAGCTTGGACCAGCTGAATTACTTGATTTAACTTCATAAAATAAAGTGGAAGAATTGAAAGGAAGAATATGCCCCTTCTGGATCCAGCAGATGTGGCCTTTGAGCTCCAGCATAAAACCACCCTGAGTTAGCTCGTAGCATCATGCTGCCAGTAAGTGAACACAACATGAGCTACATTCTCTACAAAGGCTGAAACGACATGTAAATAATCAGTGAGTTCAGCATCTTCTTCTTCTTCTTCTCTCGAGTCCTTTAATGAAACAACTTTTATACACAAGGGGAGGAGCCAGCCGTCCATGTAAGCACGGTGTAGATCCGGCTCAGGCAGCATCACAGACTCTGTCTGACTCGTTGTAGACTGTCAGGACTCACAGAGTTCCTTTCAGACGAGACACTGAGACTACTACCACGTTCAGCCTTTAAACATATAACGTCTCCATGTCTGAACTCAACATTGGTTTCAACATCTCAAGAGTAATCGCTAACATTCAGGACGATACTTTTCTCACACAGCCTGTGAAGGTCCTGACACCTCCTCTCTCCTCCTCTCCTCTCCTGGCCTCCTCTCTCCTCCTCTCCTCTCCTGGCCTCCTCTCTCCTCCTCTCCTCTCCTGGCCTCCTCTCTCCTCTCCTGGCCTCCTCTCTCCTCCTCTCCTCTCCTGGCCTCCTCTCTCCTGACACCTCCTCTCTCCTCCTCTCCTCTCCTGGCCTCCTCTCTCCTCTCCTCCTCTCCTGGCCTCCTCTCTCCTGGCCTCCTCTCTCCTCCTCTCCTCTCCTGGCCTCCTCTTTCCTCTTCTCCTCTCCTGGCCTCCTCTCTCCTCCTCTCCTCTCCTGGCCTCCTCTCTCCTCTCCTCCTCTCCTGGCCTCCTCTCTCCTGGCCTCCTCTCTCCTCCTCTCCTCTCCTGGCCTCCTCTTTCCTCTTCTCCTCTCCTGGCCTCCTCTCTCCTCCTCTCCTCTCCTGGCCTCCTCTCTCCTGGCCTCCTCTCTCCTCCTCTCCTCTCCTCACCTCCTCTCCTCTCCTGGCCTCCTCTCTCCTGGCCTCCTCTCTCCTCCTCTCCTCTCCTGGCCTCCTCTCTCCTCCTCTCCTCTTCTGGCCTCCTCTCTCCTCCTCTCCTCTCCTGGCCTCCTCTTTCCTCTTCTCCTCTCCTGGCCTCCTCTCTCCTCCTCTCCTCTCCTGGCCTCCTCTCTCCTCCTCTCCTCTCCTCACCTCCTCTCCTCTCCTGGCCTCCTCTCTCCTGGCCTCCTCTCTCCTCCTCTCCTCTCCTGGCCTCCTCTCTCCTCCTCTCCTCTCCTGGCCTCCTCTCTCCTCCTCTCCTCTCCTGGCCTCCTCTTTCCTCTTCTCCTCTCCTGGCCTCCTCTCTCCTCCTCTCCTCTCCTGGCCTCCTCTCTCCTGGCCTCCTCTCTCCTCCTCTCCTCTCCTCACCTCCTCTCCTCTCCTGGCCTCCTCTCTCCTCTCCTCCTCTCCTCTTCTCGCCTCCTCTCTCCTCACCTCGCCTCGTCTCCTCTCCTCCTCTCCTGGCCTTGCCTCTCCTCCTCTCCTACTCTCCTCTCTCCTACTCTCCTCTCTCCTCGTCTCCTCTCTCCTCGTCTCCTCTCTCCTCGTCTCCTCTCTCCTCGTCTCCTCTCCTCTCCTCATGTCTTCCTGCTCCTCTGCAGCTTCTGTCTGTGCTGCAGCGTCGGCCGACACGTTCTCATACAGGACGTCTAACTGAGGGGAGAAGATTTGATCAGAAATAGATTTCATCAGTGATGGACAGAAAGTCAGTCAGAGCTCTCTCTCTCTCTCTCTCTCTCTCTCTCTCTCTCTCTCTCTGTCTCTCTCTGTCTCTCTCTCTCTCTATCTATCTCTCTCTCTCTGTCTCTGTCTCTCTCTCTGTCTCTCTGTCTCTCTCTCTCTCTCTGTCTCTGTCTCTCTCTATCTCTCACTCTGTCTCTGTCTCTCTCACTCTGTCTCTGTCTCTCTCTCTCTGTCTCTCTCTCTCTGTCTCTCTCTCTCTCTCTCTCTCTGTCTCTCTCTGTCTCTCTCTCTCTCTATCTATCTCTCTCTCTCTGTCTCTGTCTCTCTCTATCTCTCACTCTGTCTCTGTCTCTCTCACTCTCTCTCTCTCTCTCTCTCTCTCTCTCTCTCTCTCTCTCTCTGTCTCTCTCTGTCTCTCTCTCTCTCTATCTATCTCTCTCTCTCTGTCTCTGTCTCTCTCTCTGTCTCTCTGTCTCTCTCTCTCTCTCTGTCTCTGTCTCTCTCTATCTCTCACTCTGTCTCTGTCTCTCTCACTCTGTCTCTGTCTCTCTCTCTCTCTCTCTCTCTCTCTCTCTCTCTCTCACCTCGATCATCTCTGCAGGTTCGTCTGGTTCAGTGGTGGAGTTTACACTTTTCGTCCACCTGGGTTCAATCAGAAAACAATAAATCCACATAGAACAAGATGGCGGTCATAAAGAACAGAATGAATGTTGATGGTTTGACCTCGTCCACAGAGCCAGGAGGAGCAGAAGACTCAACATGAGGAGCGGCAGAGTCCCCCTGAGGATGGTTTTTACTGAGTATGAGATCCCTAAGAATGAAAGAGAGATATGTGAGACACTTCAGAGGAAGGATGAGACTGAAACATCAGTTCTCCTTTCTGTGAGTTTCTGTTCTGTTCACTTTTTGTGCTGAGTCAAGCTAACGACAGGCTGCTAACTCGGAGTCAAGCTAACGACAGGCTGCTAACTCTGAGTCAAGCTAACGACAGGCTGCTAACTCGGAGTCAAGCTAACGACAGGCTGCTAACTCAGAGTCAAGCTAACGACAGGCTGAGAGCTGAGGCGGGTTTTAAGCCTCCTGACAAACCGTTACACGGCGCCCACCTGTCAATCAGCTCAGCTACACGCCTTATTGTGAATAACTCTGATCCTTCATCCAATCAGAACTGCTGAGTCATCAAAACATTCCCCCCGTACAGTGTGTGTGGATGGAGACATGAGCTAATCACACCTATTTGGTTTTTTGAAGCAGGCTGTAAACATGTTCATGTCTGCTGTAAAAACAGGCTGTTTGAATGGGTGTGTATGTGACTTCCTGTGCTGCTGCAGCCAGCCTCTAGTGGACACTCCAGGTACTGCAGCCAGCCTCTAGTGGACACTCCAGGTACTGCAGGATTTTATATCACTCTATTCAATGAGTGTTTTACTCACATGGGAGGTTGACAGAGACGTGTTTGGAGGTCGTTCTCCCCAGCGTGTTCTCAGCTTCACAGTAAAACTCCCCGAAGTCAGAGGACTGGATGGAGCTGAAGACAAGCGTTGGTCCTGAAGATGTGTGATGAGGGTTTAGAGGTCCGTCCACCTTGTACCAGGTGTAATCAGCTGCTGGGTTAGCATCGCTGCTACAGGTCAGAGTGACTGAAGAGCCCTCCTCTATCTCACGGTGGGAACTCAGTGACACAGAGGGAAGCTTTGGAGCATCTGGAGGAGAATCAGAGAGAGCGTTGTCACTCACATCAGATGGTGATGTGTTCTATACAGCAGCTTTGGTTCTGAAGTGGAGGATCACACCTGCTGAATAAACCTTTTTAATGTTGCAGAAAAATTACACAGTGAGACAGAAAATCAGGAAACTTTCTGAGAACCAGGAAAAATGAAAATGGAGGTGCCATTAAGAGTTTAAAGGAGCAGTATGTATCTCTGACATCTAGTGTTCAAAATGGGTACTGCAGGCCAGATCTTTAACATTGGAGAGAGCTGTTTAGGACAGACTGGCTGCTGCATTGTTGTCAGAGAAGCTTCAACACAGCAGGTTTCCTTCATGATCACACAGGAAGAGAGCAGCTCTCTGATTGGTCCTTTAAAGGCTCTGTGTGATGGTGTGAATCAGTGAAGACTGTAAATAAACTCACACACTGGAGGAGACGAGAACTTCTCTTGTCCTCGTACAGCACAGGAATAACTGTCTGTATGGAGAACCTGATTGGATGAATAAAAATGTGATGTTTCATGTTTGATTTCTTCTCCATTCTTGAACCAGATGATGGAGGGATCATCAAGACATGTGTTCACACACACAAAGATGGGTCCAGTCTCATCTAGTCTGATCACCTGCACCTTGAGATCTGAACATGAGTAGAAAAATCAGCACACAAACATGCAGAAATAAATACATGTATATACAGCATGTTAGAAACTGAGCTCAGAGAATAAAGTCTGAAATATTGCCTCTGACGTCCAGGTCGACCTTAGCTCTCTCTGAATATCTGCTCATGTTTCTCTGAAACATGTATCCACCCCCGTCTGTCAGTCTCACGTCTGTGATGGTCAGAGTACAGTTGTTCCTCACACAGGTACTCTGCACACGGCCTGAATACTGGGGGTCTTCTTTAACATCTACATCATATTTAGGACCTTTAGACCAAAATGTTTCCTGTGTGTTAACTTCCTGGTTTATTCCCTCTGGAGGTATCATGGTGCAGCTCATCTTCACAGTCGATCCTTTATAGACACAGATCCAACGAGGAGAGCACGTCACACCCCAGACATCCTGAACCGGAACCGCTGCAACACAGAGCACATCAGGAACAACCATCAACATTCAGAACTTTAAGAAGAACAAATAAAACCTCAACATATCTGAACGTCTAAAAATCCTCTGATCATGATTCTATCAGACTGTAATCACTTTAAAGACTCAAAAATATACCAAAGGTTTGTTTCTAAATGGGTGTGTATGTGACTTCCTGTGCTTCTGCAGCCAGCCTCTAGTGGACACTGGAGGAACTGCAGAAACAATCAGGAGATAGAAACTGTTTTAGAGCCGATCTGTGAACAAACTCTGTTTGAGAACAAATACTGCAGGAGTAAAGTCTGACAACATGCATTAATAATAAAAAAGATTTTCACTCGTACGATGGTTTACGTCATAAAAAGAGATGATCCAACTAAAGAACTTCCTGTTGGACGTGAAAGACTCAAACTAAAGTCAGAAAACGACTTGATGTCCGGAGACACCTCACAGAATACAGACAGTGTTTGTAGTGTTTCTGAGAGTAACAGGGATCCTGACACACAAAGTGCACAACAAAGAGCTTTTTCAAGGTCTCGACCTCAGACTGGGCGGACTCAGAATTTTTAATGAAGTCCAGTCTATACCTCCACTGATTGGCTATTTGTCCACGTCATTACTGAGATTAGAAGGGAAACGTCTCTTTCTAAAAGAACTGATCATTTAAGTTCATTTGTAGTTTGATTTTGATCCCCCAAGTACAGACAAAACCTTCCATCGCTGCAACACCTGTTCACCTGATAACTGCTCTCATATCTGGCAAACCCAGGGGCGTCCAAAACGGCCTTCAAAGCCCCGCCTACCTTCTCTGGTCCAATCAGATCCAGAGCATTCAGGAGCAGAATCTAAAGTTAGAAGGAGGACATACTGGCTGCTGCATTGTTGTCAGAGAAGCTTCAACACAGCAGGTTTCCTTCATGATCACACAGGAAGAGAGCAGCTCTCTGATTGGCTGATTGATCACAGAGGAAGAGAGCAGCTCTCTGATTGGCTGATTGATCACAGATGAAGAGAGCAGCTCTCGGATTGGTCCTTTAAAGGCTCTGTGTGATGGTGTGAATCAGTGAAGACTGTAAATAAACTCACACACTGGAGGAGACGGGAACTTCTCTTGTCCTCGTAGAGCACAGGAATAACTGTCTGTATGAAGAATCTGATTGGATGAATAATCAGCTGATGTTTCATGTTTGATTTCTTCTCCATTCTTTAACCAGGTGAAGGAAGGATCACGAGGACATCTGTTCTCACACCTAAAGATGAGTCCAGTCTCATCTTGTCTTCTCACCTTCACCTCGAGATCTGAACATGAGTAGAAATATCAGCACACAAACATGCAGAAATAAATACATGTATATACAGCATGTTAGAAACTGAGCTCAGAGAATAAAGTCTGAAATATTACCTGTGACTCTCAGGTCGACCTCAGCTCTCTCTGAATATCTGCTCATGTTTATATGAAACCTGTATAAACCGCTGTCTGTCTCTCTCACGTCTGTGATGGTCAGAGTACAGTTGTTCCTCACACAGGTACTCTGCACACGGCCTGAATACTGGGGGTCTTCTTTAACATCTACATCATCTTTAGGACCTTTAGACCAAAATGTTTCCTGTGTGTTAACTTCCTGGTTTATTCCCTCTGGGATTATGATGGTGCAGCTCATTTCCACAGTCGATCCTTTATTGGCACAAATCCAACGAGGAGAGCACCTCACATTCCAGAGATCCTGAACCGGAACCGCTGCAACACAGAGCACATCAGGAACAACCATCAACATTCAGAACTTTAAGAAGAACAAAGAAAACCTCAACACATCTCAACGTCTAAAAATCCTCTGATCATGATTCTATCAGACTGTAATCACTTTAAAGACTCAAAAATTTACAAAAGGTTTGTTTCTAAATGGGTGTGTATGTGACTTCCTGTACTTCTGCCGCCAGCTGGACACTGGAGGAACTGCAGAAACAATCAGGAGATAGAAACTGTTTTAGAGCAGATTTGTGAACAAACTCTGTTTGAGAACAAATACTGCAGGAGTAAAGTCTGACAACATGCATTAATAATAAAAAAGATTTTCACTCGTACTATGGTATATGTCATAAAAAGAGATGATCCAACTAAAGAACTTCCTGTTGGACGTGAAAGACTCAAACTAAAGTCAGAAAACGACTTGATGTCCGGAGACACCTCACAGAATACAGACAGTGTTTGTAGTGTTTCTGAGAGTAACAGGGATCCTGACACACAAAGTGCACAACAAAGAGCTTTTTCAAGGTCTCGACCTCAGACTGGGCGGACTCAGGATTCTTAATGAAGTCCAGTCTAGACCTCCACTGATTGGCTATTTGTCCACGTCATTACTGAGATTAGAAGGGAAACGTCTCTTTCTAAAAGAACTGATCATTTAAGTTCATTTGTAGTTTGATTTTTATCCCCTGGTTACAGACAAAACCTTCCATCGCTGCAACACCTGTTGACCTGATAACTGCTCTCATATCTGGCAAACCCAGCGGCGTCCAAAACGGCCTTCAAAGCCCCGCCTACCTTCTCTGGTCCAATCAGATCCAGAGCATTCAGGAGCAGAATCTAAAGTTAGAAGGAGGACATACTGGCTGCTGCATTGTTGTCAGAGAAGCTTCAACACAGCAGGTTTCCTTCATGATCACACAGGAAGAGAGCAGCTCTCTGATTGGCTGATTGATCACAGAGGAAGAGAGCAGCTCTCTGATTGGTCCTTTAAAGGCTCTGTGTGATGGTGTGAATCAGTGAAGACTGTAAATAAACTCACACACTGAAGGAGATGGGAACTTCTCTTGTCCCTGTAGAGCACAGGAATAACTGTCTGTATGAAGAATCTGATTGGATGAATAAAAAAGTGATGTTTCATGTTTGATTTCTTCTCCATTCTTGAACCAGGTGAAGGTATCACAAAAACATCTGTTCAGACACCTAAAGATGAGTCCAGTCTCATCTCGTCCTCTCACCTTCACCTTGAGATCTGAACATAAGTAGAAATATCAGCACACAAACATGCACAAGTAAATACATGTATATACAGCATGTTAGAAACTGAGCTCAGAGAATAAAGTCTGAAATATTACCTGTGACGTCCAGGGAGAACGAATCTCTCTCTGAATATCTGCTCATGTTTCTCTGAAACACGTAATGACCCTCGTCTGTCCATGTCACGTCTGTGATGGTCAGAGTACATTTGTTCCTCACACAGGTACTCTGCACACGGCCTGAATACTGGGGGTCTTCTTTAATATCTTCATCATATTTAGGACCTTTAGACCAAAATGTTTCCTGTGTGTTAACTTCCTGGTTTCTTCCCTCTGGAGGTATCATGGTGCAGCTCATCTTCACAGTCGATCCTTTATTGGCACAGATCCTATCAGGAGGGCACCTCACAGTCCAGACATCCTGAACCTGAACCGCTGCAACACAGAGCACATCAGGAACAACCATCAACATTCAGAACTTTAAGAAGAACAAATAAAAACCTCAACATATCTGAACGTCTAAAAATCATCTGATCATGATTCTATCAGACTGTAATCACTTTAAAGACTCAAAAATATACAAAAGGTTTGTTTCTAAATGGGTGTGTATGTGACTTCCTGTGCTTCTGCAGCCAGCCTCTAGTGGACACTGGAGGAACTGCAGAAACAATCAGGAGATAGAAACTGTTTTAGAGCAGATTTGTGAACAAACTCTGTTTGAGAACAAATACTGCAGGAGTAAAGTCTGACAACATGCATTAATAATAAAAAAGATTTTCACTCGTACTATGGTATATGTCATAAAAAGAGATGATCCAACCAAAGAACTTCCTGTTGGACGTGAAAGAGTCAAACTAAAGTCAGAAAACGACTTGATGTCCGGAGACACCTCACAGAATACAGACAGTGTTTGTAGTGTTTCTGAGAGTAACAGGGATCCTGACACACAAAGTGCACAACAAAGAGCTTTTTCAAGGTCTCGACCTCAGACTGGGCGGACTCAGGATTCTTAATGAAGTCCAGTCTAGACCTCCACTGATCTGCTATTTGTCCACGTCATTACTGAGATTAGAAGGGAAACGTCTCTTTCTAAAAGAACTGATCATTTAAATTCATTTGTAGTTTGATTTTTATCCCCCAGTTACAGACAAAACCTTCCATCGCTGCAACACCTGTTCACCTGATAACTGCTCTCATATCTGGCAAACCCAGGGGCGTCCAAAACGGCCTTCAAAGCCCCGCCTACCTTCTCTGGTCCAATCAGATCCAGAGCATTCAGGAGCAGAATCTAAAGTTAGAAGGAGGACATACTGGCTGCTGCATTGTTGTCAGAGAAGCTTCAACACAGCAGGTTTCCTTCATGATCACACAGGAAGAGAGCAACTCTCTGATTGGCTGATTGATCACAGAGGAAGAGAGCAGCTCTCTGATTGGTCCTTTAAAGGCTCTGTGTGTGTGTGTGAATCAGTGAAGACTGTAAATAAACTCACACACTGGAGGAGACGGGAACTTCTCTTGTCCTCGTACAGCACAGGAATAACTGTCTGTATGAAGAATCTGATTGGATGAATAAACGTGTGATGTTTCATGTTTGATTTCTTCTCCATTCTTGAACCAGATGAAGAAGGTATCACCACGACATCTGTTCAGACACCTAAAGATGAGTCCAGTCTTTTCTCGTCTGATCACCTTCACCTTGAGATCTGAACATGAGGAGAAACATCAGCACACAAACATGCAGAAATAAATACATGTATATACAGCATGTTAGAAACTGAGCTCAGAGAATAAAGTCTGAAATATTACCTCTGACGATCAGGATAACCAGAGCTCTCTCTGAATATCTGCTCATGTTTATATGAAACACGTAATGACCCTCGTCTGTCTGTGGCACGTCTGTGATGGTCAGAGTACAGTTGTTCCTCACACAGGTACTCTGCACACGGCCTGAATACTGGGGGTCTTCTTTAATATCTTCATCATCTTTAGGACGTTTAGACCAAAAGGTTTCCTGTGTGTTAACTTCCTGGTTTATTCCCTCTGATGGTATGATGGTGCAGCTCATCTTCACAGTCGATCCTTTATTGGCACAGATCACAGAAGGAGAGCACGTCACAGTCCAGACATCCTGAACCTGAACCGCTGCAACACAGAGCACATCAGGAACAACCATCAACATTCAGAACTTTAAGAAGAACAAATAAAACCTCAACATATCTGAACGTCTAAAAATCATCTGATCATGATTCTATCAGACTGTAATCACTTTAAAGACTCAAAAATATACCAAAGGTTTGTTTCTAAATGGGTGTGTATGTGACTTCCTGTGCTTCTGCAGCCAGCCTCTAGTGGACACTGGAGGAACTGCAGGTTGTTGTCTAGCATCAGCCTCATTGGTTAACAGCTTGGATAAGATCTCCTACTTAGGGAAGGAAGAAGCAGGGTTTGGTTCAGATGTGTGAATGTGGAAGATTTTCACTGTGAGTCAAGTTTACGCCCACAAAGCGATCAGGAGATAAAAACTTTAGAGCAGATCTGTGAACAAACTCTGCTTTAGAACAAATACTGCAGAGGTAAAGTCTGGAAGTTCATTTATTTATTTTTTGTTTTTAATGTTTATGTTAACAGGAATATTCCCAGTGAGATAAAAACAATCTCTTTTCCATGGGAGTTCTGTCCAAGAAAGCAGCATTAAAAACTCCTTCCTAGAGATCCCAGTTGAAGGTGCTCCTGGAGCTTACACCATGATGAGGGTGCAAAACATTTAAAGGCCCTCTCACCAAACATAGAGCAGCTCTGAGGAACGTTATTAGGCTGGCTGCCTGAAAGGCAAACCACACTACTACTATTGTAAATATTATTATTATTATTATTATTATTATTATTATTATATCCTCAATAGATATTTGAGGTTTCTCGAGCAGTGGTAAACCCATTCAAATACATTGATGGAATGTTCTGGCAGATCAAAGCTGAATGTCAACCAATCAGTGAGCAGCTTATCAGAGTTAGTTTAGAGTGGGACAGAGTTCTGTCTCAGCTGTTAGATGGCACCATGCTTACTGCTGTCACACACACACACACACACACACACACACACACACACAGACACTCACACACGCACACACACACACTCACGCACACACAGACACACACACACACACAGACACTCACGCACACACACACACTCACGCACACACAGACACTCACGCGCACACAGACACACAGACACTCACACACGCACACACACACACTCACGCACACACAGACACACACGCACACACACACACTCACGCACACACAGACACTCACACACGCACACACACACACACACGCACACACACACACTCACGCACACACAGACACTCACACACGCACACACACACACTCACGCACACACACACACTCACGCACACACACACACTCACGCACACACAGACACTCACACACGCACACACACACACTCACGCACACACAGACACACACGCACACACAGACACTCACGCACACACACACACTCACGCACACACAGACACTCACGCACACACACAGACACTCACGCACACACAGACACTCACACACACAGACACTCACGCACACATACACACTCACGCACACACACACACACACAGACACTCACACACACGCACACACACTCACGCACACACAGACACTCACGCACACACAGACACTCACGCACACACACACACACTCACACACACGCACACACACTCACACACACACAGACACTCACGCACACACAGACACTCACGCACACACAGACACTCACACACACACACACAGACACTCACGCACACATACACACACACACACACTCACACACACACAGACACTCACGCACACACAGACACTCACACACACACAGACACTCACACACACACACACAGACACTCACGCACACATACACACACACACACACACACACACACACAGACACTCACACACACGCACACACACTCACGCACACACAGACACTCACGCACACACAGACACTCACGCACACACACACACACTCACACACACGCACACACACTCACACACACACAGACACTCACGCACACACAGACACTCACGCACACACAGACACTCACGCACACACAGACACTCACGCACACACAGACACTCACGCACACACACACACAGACACTCACACACACACACACACTCACGCACACACAGACACTCACGCACACACACACACAGACACTCACGCACACACAGACACTCACGCACACACACACACTCACGCACACACAGACACACACACACACACACACAGACACTCACGCACACACAGAGACACACACACACACTCACGCACACACAGACACTCACGCACACACACAGACACTCACGCACACACACACACTCACACACACACGTTCTGCAGGAATTGTCTCGTTGTCTCGTTCATAATAAAAGTGCTCGATGCTACGAGTGCTGTTTGTTCTCGGAACCAGCAGAGAACACAGATACGGAGACAGTCTGTGTAAAACAGCCTTATAAAGAAACAAATGCCTGGTACATTGAATCTATCATTTTCAGAGGTGAAGAGTTTGCATGCACATATAAGACATCACCTTCATCAATAACAGATAAATAAACAGCAACCTGTATTTGAGCTTTGGTGTATGTAAACAAGCAGCTGATCCAAACAGACAACCTGTGGTGCTTTAAGTCTATGTGAGTCTCCCTGCAACCACATTTAAGTCCAGCTCCAAATCAAGTCACCTGAAGCTGATCCACTTTTCACACAGGTGAGCTTCAGTGTGCATGAATCCCTCCCACACTTCCTCTTTTTAGTCCCAAAGTGAGTGAAAGTGTGGATGTGAAGTACCTGACACAGAGAGGAGGACGAGGACGATGAAGAGACTGGCTGCTCGGATCAAACTCATGGCTGCTCCTCTCCTCTCTCGCTGGGACTTTACGGACGATCAAACATGTTAGCAGGTGGAAGAAGAAGAAGACTCAAACATTAGCAGACATGTTGAGGAAGGACTCTACTTCCATGTGAAGAAGAGGAGGGTCTGAAAGAAGAGTGTCCTCTGCAGGCAGTGAGCCCAGCACACAGATCACACTGTTTTTAATGACTACACTTCCTGCCTCTTTACGTGATCAACATATTAGATAAGACAAAGAGCAGGAAGAAGCTCACAGAGACCACAAGCTTTTCTTACGCAACATGAACACTGAACAAGCTGCTGATGGTCCCAGTGTCAGAGCTCGAGGCGGGGGGGGGGGGCATCAGAACATGTCAGCCAACATTCACACAACAACAGGAGACACGATGCTCAAAGAATCACAACAGTTTATTTCACAGATCCATTCACAGTCAGGATCTGTGTGTGTGTGTGTGTGTGTGTGTGTGTGTGTGTGTGTGTGTGTGTGTGTGTGTGTACGTGTGTGTGTGTGTGCGTGTGCGTGTGTATGTGTGTGTGTGTATGTGTGTATGTGTAGTGCACTGTGTGTGTGTGTGTAGTGCACTGTGTGTGTGTGTGTGTGTGTGTGTGTTGTGCACTGTGTGTGTGTGTGTGTGTATGTGTGTGTGTGTGTATGTGTAGTGCACTGTGTGTGTGTGTAGTGCACTGTGTGTATGTGTGTGTGTGTGTGTATGTGTGTGTGTGTGTGTGTGTGTGTGTGTGTGTGTGTGTGTGTGTGTGTGTGTGTGT
>NC_136706.1:24964912-25028912 GCF_947650265.1 Symphodus melops
TCTACAGACTGTCTGCACGCCACCTCTACGTCTCTACAGACTGTCTGCACGCCACCTCTACCGTCTCTACAGACTGTCTGCACGCAACCTCTACCGTCTCTACAGACTGTCTGCACGCCACCTCTACAGACTGTCTGCACGCCACCTCTACAGACTGTCTGCATGCCACCTCTACTGTCTCTACAGACTGTCTGCACACCACCTCTACGTCTCTACAGACTGTCTGCACGCCACCTCTACCGTCTCTACAGACTGTCTGCACGCAACCTCTACCGTCTCTACAGACTGTCTGCACGCCACCTCTACAGACTGTCTGCACGCCACCTCTACCGTCTCTACAGACTGTCTGCATGCCACCTCTACAGACTGTCTACACGCCACCTCTAAAGACTGTCTGCACGCCACCTCTACCGTCTCTATAGACTGTCTGAAAGCCATCTTTACCGTCTCTACAGACTGTCTGCACGCCTTTGTATTGTAATCTTTGTATTCAGATTTTAGATGATTTAATATAACTGCATAACATGTTCCTTTCATAGTCTGAACATGAAGCATATCTGCTCTATATGTCATGCTTATAACATCACACACATTCTCTAACTTTATATATTTTCTTTTTTCTTTCAGAGTGCATCTTAAAGGACAGAACAACGGAGGAACCAGGTGAGTCCTGATGATGTCACCCTCTGCCTGTCACGCGCTCAGTTTGACCCCACAGACCTCTACAGTCTATACAGACTGTCTGCACGCCACCTCTACCGTCTCTACAGACTGTCTGCATGCCGTCTGTACAGACTTCCTGCATGCCGTCTCTACAGACTGTCTGCACGCCACCTCTACCGTCTCTACAGACTGTCTGCACGACGTCTCTACAGACTGTCTGCACGCCACCTCTACCGTCTCTACAGACTGTCTGCACGCCACCTCTACCGTCTCTACAGACTGTCTGCACGCCGTCTCTACAGACTGTCTGCACGCCACCTCTACCGTCTCTACAGACTGTCTGCACGCCACCTCTACCGTCTCTACAGACTGTCTGCACGCAACCTCTACCGTCTCTACAGACTGTCTGTACGCAACCTCTACCGTCTCTACAGACTGTCTGCACGCCACCTCTACAGACTGTCTGCACGCCTTTGTATTGTAATCTTTGTATTCAGATTTCAGATGATTTAATATAACTGGATAAAATGTTCCTTTCATAGTCTGAACATGAAGCATATCTGCTCTATATGTCATGCTAATAACATCACACACATTCTCTAACTTTATATATTTTCTTTTTTCTTTCAGAGTGCATCTTGAAGGACAGAACAACGGAGGAACCAGGTGAGTCCTGTTGATGTCACCCTCTGCCTGTCACGCGCTCAGGTTGACCCCACAGACCTCTACAGTCTATACAGACTGTCTGCACGCCACCTCTACCGTCTCTACAGACTGTCTACACGCCACCTCTACGTCTCTACAGACTGTCTGCACGCCACCTCTACCGTCTCTACAGACTGTCTGCACGCCACCTCTACCGTCTCTACAAACTGTCTGCACGCCACCTTTACGTCTCCACAGACTGTCTGCATGCCGTCTCTACAGACTTTCTGCACGCCGTCTCTACAGACTGTCTGCACGCCACCTCTACCGTCCCTACAGACTGTCTGCACGACGTCTCTACAGACTGTCTGCACGCCACCTCTACGTCTCTACAGACTGTCTGCACGCCACCTCTACCGTCTCTACAGACTATCTGCACGACGTCTCTACAGACTGTCTGCACGCCACCTCTACGTCTCTACAGACTGTCTGCACGCCACCTCTACCGTCTCTACAGACTGTCTGCACGCAACCTCTACCGTCTCTACAGACTGTCTGCACGCCACCTCTACAGACTGTCTGCACGCCACCTCTACAGACTGTCTGCATGCCACCTCTACTGTCTCTACAGACTGTCTGCACACCACCTCTACGTCTCTACAGACTGTCTGCACGCCACCTCTACCGTCTCTACAGACTGTCTGCACGCAACCTCTACCGTCTCTACAGACTGTCTGCACGCCACCTCTACAGACTGTCTGCACGCCACCTCTACCGTCTCTACAGACTGTCTGCATGCCACCTCTACAGACTGTCTACACGCCACCTCTAAAGACTGTCTGCACGCCACCTCTACCGTCTCTATAGACTGTCTGAAAGCCATCTTTACCGTCTCTACAGACTGTCTGCACGCCACCTCTACCGTCTCTACAGACTGTCTGCACGCCTTTGTATTGTAATCTTTGTATTCAGATTTTAGATGATTTAATATAACTGCATAACATGTTCCTTTCATAGTCTGAACATGAAGCATATCTGCTCTATATGTCATGCTTATAACATCACACACATTCTCTAACTTTATATATTTTCTTTTTTCTTTCAGAGTGCATCTTAAAGGACAGAACAACGGAGGAACCAGGTGAGTCCTGATGATGTCACCCTCTGCCTGTCACGCGCTCAGTTTGACCCCACAGACCTCTACAGTCTATACAGACTGTCTGCACGCCACCTCTACCGTCTCTACAGACTGTCTGCATGCCGTCTGTACAGACTTCCTGCATGCCGTCTCTACAGACTGTCTGCACGCCACCTCTACCGTCTCTACAGACTGTCTGCACGACGTCTCTACAGACTGTCTGCACGCCACCTCTACCGTCTCTACAGACTGTCTGCACGCCACCTCTACCGTCTCTACAGACTGTCTGCACGCCGTCTCTACAGACTGTCTGCACGCCACCTCTACGTCTCTACAGACTGTCTGCATGCCGTCTCTACAGACTTTCTGCATGCCGTCTCTACAGACTGTCTGCACGCCACCTCTACCGTCTCTACAGACTGTCTGCACGACGTCTCTACAGACTGTCTGCACGCCACCTCTACCGTCTCTACAGGCTGTCTGCACGCCACCTCTACCGTCTCTACAGACTGTCTGCACGCCACCTCTACCGTCTCTACAGACTGTCTGCACGCCACCTCTACCGTCTCTACAGACTGTCTGCACGCAACCTCTACCGTCTCTACAGACTGTCTGCACGACGTCTCTACAGACTGTCTGCACGCCACCTCTACCGTCTCTACAGACTGTCTGCACGCCACCTCTACCGTCTCTACAGACTGTCTGCACGCCGTCTCTACAGACTGTCTGCACGCCACCTCTACCGTCTCTACAGACTGTCTGCACGCCACCTCTACCGTCTCTACAGACTGTCTGCACGCAACCTCTACCGTCTCTACAGACTGTCTGTACGCAACCTCTACCGTCTCTACAGACTGTCTGCACGCCACCTCTACAGACTGTCTGCACGCCTTTGTATTGTAATCTTTGTATTCAGATTTCAGATGATTTAATATAACTGGATAAAATGTTCCTTTCATAGTCTGAACATGAAGCATATCTGCTCTATATGTCATGCTAATAACATCACACACATTCTCTAACTTTATATATTTTCTTTTTTCTTTCAGAGTGCATCTTGAAGGACAGAACAACGGAGGAACCAGGTGAGTCCTGTTGATGTCACCCTCTGCCTGTCACGCGCTCAGGTTGACCCCACAGACCTCTACAGTCTATACAGACTGTCTGCACGCCACCTCTACCGTCTCTACAGACTTTCTGCACGCAACCTCTACCGTCTCTACAGACTGTCTGCACGCCACCTCTACGTCTCCACAGACTGTCTGTACGCCACCTCTACGTCTCTACAGACTGTCTGCATGCCGTCTCTACAGACTTTCTGCATGCCGTCTCTACAGACTGTCTGCACGCCACCTCTACCGTCTCTACAGACTGTCTGCACGACGTCTCTACAGACTGTCTGCACGCCACCTCTACCGTCTCTACAGACTGTCTGCACGCCACCTCTACCGTCTCTACAGACTGTCTGCACGCCACCTCTACCGTCTCTACAGACTGTCTGCACGCCACCTCTACCGTCTCTACAGACTGTCTGCACGCAACCTCTACCGTCTCTACATACTGTCTGCATGCCATCTCTACAGACTTTCTGCATGCCGTCTCTACAGACTGTCTGCACGCCACCTCTACCGTCTCTACAGACTGTCTTCACGACGTCTCTACAGACTGTCTGCACGCCACCTCTACCGTCTCTACAGACTGTCTGCACGCCACCTCTACCGTCTCTACAGACTGTCTGCACGCCGGCTCTACAGACTGTCTGCACGCCACCTCTACCGTCTCTACAGACTGTCTGCACGCCACCTCTACCGTCTCTACAGACTGTCTGCACGCAACCTCTACCGTCTCTACAGACTGTCTGTACGCAACCTCTACCGTCTCTACAGACTGTCTGCACGCCACCTCTACAGACTGTCTGCACGCCTTTGTATTGTAATCTTTGTATTCAGATTTCAGATGATTTAATATAACTGGATAAAATGTTCCTTTCATAGTCTGAACATGAAGCATATCTGCTCTATATGTCATGCTAATAACATCACACACATTCTCTAACTTTATATATTTTCTTTTTTCTTTCAGAGTGCATCTTGAAGGACAGAACAACGGAGGAACCAGGTGAGTCCTGTTGATGTCACCCTCTGCCTGTCACGCGCTCAGGTTGACCCCACAGACCTCTACAGTCTATACAGACTGTCTGCACGCCACCTCTACCGTCTCTACAGACTTTCTGCACGCAACCTCTACCGTCTCTACAGACTGTCTGCACGCCACCTCTACGTCTCCACAGACTGTCTGTACACCACCTCTACGTCTCTACAGACTGTCTGCATGCCGTCTGTACAGACTTCCTGCATGCCGTCTCTACAGACTGTCTGCACGCCACCTCTACCGTCTCTACAGACTGTCTGCACGACGTCTCTACAGACTGTCTGCACGCCACCTCTACCGTCTCTACAGACTGTCTGCACGCCACCTCTACCGTCTCTACAGACTGTCTGCACGCCGTCTCTACAGACTGTCTGCACGCCACCTCTACCGTCTCTACAGACTGTCTGCACGCCACCTCTACCGTCTCTACAGACTGTCTGCACGCAACCTCTACCGTCTCTACAGACTGTCTGTACGCAACCTCTACCGTCTCTACAGACTGTCTGCACGCCACCTCTACAGACTGTCTGCACGCCTTTGTATTGTAATCTTTGTATTCAGATTTCAGATGATTTAATATAACTGGATAAAATGTTCCTTTCATAGTCTGAACATGAAGCATATCTGCTCTATATGTCATGCTAATAACATCACACACATTCTCTAACTTTATATATTTTCTTTTTTCTTTCAGAGTGCATCTTGAAGGACAGAACAACGGAGGAACCAGGTGAGTCCTGTTGATGTCACCCTCTGCCTGTCACGCGCTCAGGTTGACCCCACAGACCTCTACAGTCTATACAGACTGTCTGCACGCCACCTCTACCGTCTCTACAGACTTTCTGCACGCAACCTCTACCGTCTCTACAGACTGTCTGCACGCCACCTCTACGTCTCCACAGACTGTCTGTACGCCACCTCTACGTCTCTACAGACTGTCTGCATGCCGTCTCTACAGACTTTCTGCATGCCGTCTCTACAGACTGTCTGCACGCCACCTCTACCGTCTCTACAGACTGTCTGCACGACGTCTCTACAGACTGTCTGCACGCCACCTCTACCGTCTCTACAGACTGTCTGCACGCCACCTCTACCGTCTCTACAGACTGTCTGCACGCCACCTCTACCGTCTCTACAGACTGTCTGCACGCCACCTCTACCGTCTCTACAGACTGTCTGCACGCAACCTCTACCGTCTCTACAGACTGTCTGTACGCAACCTCTACCGTCTCTACAGACTGTCTGCACGCCACCTCTACAGACTGTCTGCACGCTTTTGTATTGTAATCTTTGTATTCAGATTTCAGATGATTTAATATAACTGGATAAAATGTTCCTTTCATAGTCTGAACATGAAGCATATCTGCTCTATATGTCATGCTAATAACATCACACACATTCTCTAACTTTATATATTTTCTTTTTTCTTTCAGAGTGCATCTTGAAGGACAGAACAACGGAGGAACCAGGTGAGTCCTGTTGATGTCACCCTCTGCCTGTCACGCGCTCAGGTTGACCCCACAGACCTCTACAGTCTATACAGACTGTCTGCACGCCACCTCTACCGTCTCTACAGACTTTCTGCACGCAACCTCTACCGTCTCTACAGACTGTCTGCACGCCGTCTCTACAGACTGTCTGCACGCCACCTCTACGTCTCTACAGACTGTCTGCACGCCACCTCTACCGTCTCTACAGACTTTCTGCACGCAACCTCTACCGTCTCTACAGACTGTTTGCACGCCGTCTCTACAGACTGTCTGCACGCCACCTCTACCGTCTCTACAGACTGTCTACACGCCACCTCTACGTCTCTACAGACTGTCTGCACGCCACCTCTACCGTCTCTACAGACTGTCTGCACGCCACCTCTACCGTCTCTACAAACTGTCTGCACGCCACCTTTACGTCTCCACAGACTGTCTGCATGCCGTCTCTACAGACTTTCTGCACGCCGTCTCTACAGACTGTCTGCACGCCACCTCTACCGTCTCTACAGACTGTCTGCACGACGTCTCTACAGACTGTCTGCACGCCACCTCTACGTCTCTACAGACTGTCTGCACGCCACCTCTACCGTCTCTACAGACTTTCTGCACGACGTCTCTACAGACTGTCTGCACGCCACCTCTACGTCTCTACAGACTGTCTGCACGCCACCTCTACCGTCTCTACAGACTGTCTGCACGCAACCTCTACCGTCTCTACAGACTGTCTGCACGCCACCTCTACAGACTGTCTGCACGCCACCTCTACAGACTGTCTGCATGCCACCTCTACTGTCTCTACAGACTGTCTGCACACCACCTCTACGTCTCTACAGACTGTCTGCACGCCACCTCTACCGTCTCTACAGACTGTCTGCACGCAACCTCTACCGTCTCTACAGACTGTCTGCACGCCACCTCTACAGACTGTCTGCACGCCACCTCTACCGTCTCTACAGACTGTCTGCATGCCACCTCTACAGACTGTCTACACGCCACCTCTAAAGACTGTCTGCACGCCACCTCTACCGTCTCTATAGACTGTCTGAAAGCCATCTTTACCGTCTCTACAGACTGTCTGCACGCCACCTCTACCGTCTCTACAGACTGTCTGCACGCCACCTCTACCGTCTCTACAGACTGTCTGCACGCAACCTCTACCGTCTCTACAGACTGTCTGTACGCAACCTCTACCGTCTCTACAGACTGTCTGCACGCCACCTCTACAGACTGTCTGCACGCCTTTGTATTGTAATCTTTGTATTCAGATTTCAGATGATTTAATATAACTGGATAAAATGTTCCTTTCATAGTCTGAACATGAAGCATATCTGCTCTATATGTCATGCTAATAACATCACACACATTCTCTAACTTTATATATTTTCTTTTTTCTTTCAGAGTGCATCTTGAAGGACAGAACAACGGAGGAACCAAGTGAGTCCTGTTGATGTCACCCTCTGCCTGTCACGCGCTCAGGTTGACCCCACAGACCTCTACAGTCTATACAGACTGTCTGCACGCCACCTCTACCGTCTCTACAGACTTTCTGCACGCAACCTCTACCGTCTCTACAGACTGTCTGCACGCCACCTCTACGTCTCCACAGACTGTCTGTACGCCACCTCTACGTCTCTACAGACTGTCTGCATGCCGTCTCTACAGACTTTCTGCATGCCGTCTCTACAGACTGTCTGCACGCCACCTCTACCGTCTCTACAGACTGTCTGCACGACGTCTCTACAGACTGTCTGCACGCCACCTCTACCGTCTCTACAGGCTGTCTGCACGCCACCTCTACCGTCTCTACAGACTGTCTGCACGCCACCTCTACCGTCTCTACAGACTGTCTGCACGCCACCTCTACCGTCTCTACAGACTGTCTGCACGCAACCTCTACCGTCTCTACAGACTGTCTGCACGACGTCTCTACAGACTGTCTGCACGCCACCTCTACCGTCTCTACAGACTGTCTGCACGCCACCTCTACCGTCTCTACAGACTGTCTGCACGCCGTCTCTACAGACTGTCTGCACGCCACCTCTACCGTCTCTACAGACTGTCTGCACGCCACCTCTACCGTCTCTACAGACTGTCTGCACGCAACCTCTACCGTCTCTACAGACTGTCTGTACGCAACCTCTACCGTCTCTACAGACTGTCTGCACGCCACCTCTACAGACTGTCTGCACGCCTTTGTATTGTAATCTTTGTATTCAGATTTCAGATGATTTAATATAACTGGATAAAATGTTCCTTTCATAGTCTGAACATGAAGCATATCTGCTCTATATGTCATGCTAATAACATCACACACATTCTCTAACTTTATATATTTTCTTTTTTCTTTCAGAGTGCATCTTGAAGGACAGAACAACGGAGGAACCAGGTGAGTCCTGTTGATGTCACCCTCTGCCTGTCACGCGCTCAGGTTGACCCCACAGACCTCTACAGTCTATACAGACTGTCTGCACGCCACCTCTACCGTCTCTACAGACTTTCTGCACGCAACCTCTACCGTCTCTACAGACTGTCTGCACGCCACCTCTACGTCTCCACAGACTGTCTGTACGCCACCTCTACGTCTCTACAGACTGTCTGCATGCCGTCTCTACAGACTTTCTGCATGCCGTCTCTACAGACTGTCTGCACGCCACCTCTACCGTCTCTACAGACTGTCTGCACGACGTCTCTACAGACTGTCTGCACGCCACCTCTACCGTCTCTACAGACTGTCTGCACGCCACCTCTACCGTCTCTACAGACTGTCTGCACGCCACCTCTACCGTCTCTACAGACTGTCTGCACGCAACCTCTACCGTCTCTACATACTGTCTGCATGCCATCTCTACAGACTTTCTGCATGCCGTCTCTACAGACTGTCTGCACGCCACCTCTACCGTCTCTACAGACTGTCTTCACGACGTCTCTACAGACTGTCTGCACGCCACCTCTACCGTCTCTACAGACTGTCTGCACGCCACCTCTACCGTCTCTACAGACTGTCTGCACGCCGGCTCTACAGACTGTCTGCACGCCACCTCTACCGTCTCTACAGACTGTCTGCACGCCACCTCTACCGTCTCTACAGACTGTCTGCACGCAACCTCTACCGTCTCTACAGACTGTCTGTACGCAACCTCTACCGTCTCTACAGACTGTCTGCACGCCACCTCTACAGACTGTCTGCACGCCTTTGTATTGTAATCTTTGTATTCAGATTTCAGATGATTTAATATAACTGGATAAAATGTTCCTTTCATAGTCTGAACATGAAGCATATCTGCTCTATATGTCATGCTAATAACATCACACACATTCTCTAACTTTATATATTTTCTTTTTTCTTTCAGAGTGCATCTTGAAGGACAGAACAACGGAGGAACCAGGTGAGTCCTGTTGATGTCACCCTCTGCCTGTCACGCGCTCAGGTTGACCCCACAGACCTCTACAGTCTATACAGACTGTCTGCACGCCACCTCTACCGTCTCTACAGACTTTCTGCACGCAACCTCTACCGTCTCTACAGACTGTCTGCACGCCACCTCTACGTCTCCACAGACTGTCTGTACGCCACCTCTACGTCTCTACAGACTGTCTGCATGCCGTCTGTACAGACTTCCTGCATGCCGTCTCTACAGACTGTCTGCACGCCACCTCTACCGTCTCTACAGACTGTCTGCACGACGTCTCTACAGACTGTCTGCACGCCACCTCTACCGTCTCTACAGACTGTCTGCACGCCACCTCTACCGTCTCTACAGACTGTCTGCACGCCGTCTCTACAGACTGTCTGCACGCCACCTCTACCGTCTCTACAGACTGTCTGCACGCCACCTCTACCGTCTCTACAGACTGTCTGCACGCAACCTCTACCGTCTCTACAGACTGTCTGTACGCAACCTCTACCGTCTCTACAGACTGTCTGCACGCCACCTCTACAGACTGTCTGCACGCCTTTGTATTGTAATCTTTGTATTCAGATTTCAGATGATTTAATATAACTGGATAAAATGTTCCTTTCATAGTCTGAACATGAAGCATATCTGCTCTATATGTCATGCTAATAACATCACACACATTCTCTAACTTTATATATTTTCTTTTTTCTTTCAGAGTGCATCTTGAAGGACAGAACAACGGAGGAACCAGGTGAGTCCTGTTGATGTCACCCTCTGCCTGTCACGCGCTCAGGTTGACCCCACAGACCTCTACAGTCTATACAGACTGTCTGCACGCCACCTCTACCGTCTCTACAGACTTTCTGCACGCAACCTCTACCGTCTCTACAGACTGTCTGCACGCCACCTCTACGTCTCCACAGACTGTCTGTACGCCACCTCTACGTCTCTACAGACTGTCTGCATGCCGTCTCTACAGACTTTCTGCATGCCGTCTCTACAGACTGTCTGCACGCCACCTCTACCGTCTCTACAGACTGTCTGCACGACGTCTCTACAGACTGTCTGCACGCCACCTCTACCGTCTCTACAGACTGTCTGCACGCCACCTCTACCGTCTCTACAGACTGTCTGCACGCCACCTCTACCGTCTCTACAGACTGTCTGCACGCCACCTCTACCGTCTCTACAGACTGTCTGCACGCAACCTCTACCGTCTCTACAGACTGTCTGTACGCAACCTCTACCGTCTCTACAGACTGTCTGCACGCCACCTCTACAGACTGTCTGCACGCTTTTGTATTGTAATCTTTGTATTCAGATTTCAGATGATTTAATATAACTGGATAAAATGTTCCTTTCATAGTCTGAACATGAAGCATATCTGCTCTATATGTCATGCTAATAACATCACACACATTCTCTAACTTTATATATTTTCTTTTTTCTTTCAGAGTGCATCTTGAAGGACAGAACAACGGAGGAACCAGGTGAGTCCTGTTGATGTCACCCTCTGCCTGTCACGCGCTCAGGTTGACCCCACAGACCTCTACAGTCTATACAGACTGTCTGCACGCCACCTCTACCGTCTCTACAGACTTTCTGCACGCAACCTCTACCGTCTCTACAGACTGTCTGCACGCCGTCTCTACAGACTGTCTGCACGCCACCTCTACGTCTCTACAGACTGTCTGCACGCCACCTCTACCGTCTCTACAGACTTTCTGCACGCAACCTCTACCGTCTCTACAGACTGTTTGCACGCCGTCTCTACAGACTGTCTGCACGCCACCTCTACCGTCTCTACAGACTGTCTACACGCCACCTCTACGTCTCTACAGACTGTCTGCACGCCACCTCTACCGTCTCTACAGACTGTCTGCACGCCACCTCTACCGTCTCTACAAACTGTCTGCACGCCACCTTTACGTCTCCACAGACTGTCTGCATGCCGTCTCTACAGACTTTCTGCACGCCGTCTCTACAGACTGTCTGCACGCCACCTCTACCGTCTCTACAGACTGTCTGCACGACGTCTCTACAGACTGTCTGCACGCCACCTCTACGTCTCTACAGACTGTCTGCACGCCACCTCTACCGTCTCTACAGACTATCTGCACGACGTCTCTACAGACTGTCTGCACGCCACCTCTACGTCTCTACAGACTGTCTGCACGCCACCTCTACCGTCTCTACAGACTGTCTGCACGCAACCTCTACCGTCTCTACAGACTGTCTGCACGCCACCTCTACAGACTGTCTGCACGCCACCTCTACAGACTGTCTGCATGCCACCTCTACTGTCTCTACAGACTGTCTGCACACCACCTCTACGTCTCTACAGACTGTCTGCACGCCACCTCTACCGTCTCTACAGACTGTCTGCACGCAACCTCTACCGTCTCTACAGACTGTCTGCACGCCACCTCTACAGACTGTCTGCACGCCACCTCTACCGTCTCTACAGACTGTCTGCATGCCACCTCTACAGACTGTCTACACGCCACCTCTAAAGACTGTCTGCACGCCACCTCTACCGTCTCTATAGACTGTCTGAAAGCCATCTTTACCGTCTCTACAGACTGTCTGCACGCCACCTCTACCGTCTCTACAGACTGTCTGCACGCCTTTGTATTGTAATCTTTGTATTCAGATTTTAGATGATTTAATATAACTGCATAACATGTTCCTTTCATAGTCTGAACATGAAGCATATCTGCTCTATATGTCATGCTTATAACATCACACACATTCTCTAACTTTATATATTTTCTTTTTTCTTTCAGAGTGCATCTTAAAGGACAGAACAACGGAGGAACCAGGTGAGTCCTGATGATGTCACCCTCTGCCTGTCACGCGCTCAGTTTGACCCCACAGACCTCTACAGTCTATACAGACTGTCTGCACGCCACCTCTACCGTCTCTACAGACTGTCTGCATGCCGTCTGTACAGACTTCCTGCATGCCGTCTCTACAGACTGTCTGCACGCCACCTCTACCGTCTCTACAGACTGTCTGCACGACGTCTCTACAGACTGTCTGCACGCCACCTCTACCGTCTCTACAGACTGTCTGCACGCCACCTCTACCGTCTCTACAGACTGTCTGCACGCCGTCTCTACAGACTGTCTGCACGCCACCTCTACCGTCTCTACAGACTGTCTGCACGCCACCTCTACCGTCTCTACAGACTGTCTGCACGCAACCTCTACCGTCTCTACAGACTGTCTGTACGCAACCTCTACCGTCTCTACAGACTGTCTGCACGCCACCTCTACAGACTGTCTGCACGCCTTTGTATTGTAATCTTTGTATTCAGATTTCAGATGATTTAATATAACTGGATAAAATGTTCCTTTCATAGTCTGAACATGAAGCATATCTGCTCTATATGTCATGCTAATAACATCACACACATTCTCTAACTTTATATATTTTCTTTTTTCTTTCAGAGTGCATCTTGAAGGACAGAACAACGGAGGAACCAGGTGAGTCCTGTTGATGTCACCCTCTGCCTGTCACGCGCTCAGGTTGACCCCACAGACCTCTACAGTCTATACAGACTGTCTGCACGCCACCTCTACCGTCTCTACAGACTTTCTGCACGCAACCTCTACCGTCTCTACAGACTGTCTGCACGCCACCTCTACGTCTCCACAGACTGTCTGTACGCCACCTCTACGTCTCTACAGACTGTCTGCATGCCGTCTCTACAGACTTTCTGCATGCCGTCTCTACAGACTGTCTGCACGCCACCTCTACCGTCTCTACAGACTGTCTGCACGACGTCTCTACAGACTGTCTGCACGCCACCTCTACCGTCTCTACAGGCTGTCTGCACGCCACCTCTACCGTCTCTACAGACTGTCTGCACGCCACCTCTACCGTCTCTACAGACTGTCTGCACGCCACCTCTACCGTCTCTACAGACTGTCTGCACGCAACCTCTACCGTCTCTACAGACTGTCTGTACGCAACCTCTACCGTCTCTACAGACTGTCTGCACGCCACCTCTACAGACTGTCTGCACGCTTTTGTATTGTAATCTTTGTATTCAGATTTCAGATGATTTAATATAACTGGATAAAATGTTCCTTTCATAGTCTGAACATGAAGCATATCTGCTCTATATGTCATGCTAATAACATCACACACATTCTCTAACTTTATATATTTTCTTTTTTCTTTCAGAGTGCATCTTGAAGGACAGAACAACGGAGGAACCAGGTGAGTCCTGTTGATGTCACCCTCTGCCTGTCACGCGCTCAGGTTGACCCCACAGACCTCTACAGTCTATACAGACTGTCTGCACGCCACCTCTACCGTCTCTACAGACTTTCTGCACGCAACCTCTACCGTCTCTACAGACTGTCTGCACGCCACCTCTACGTCTCCACAGACTGTCTGTACGCCACCTCTACGTCTCTACAGACTGTCTGCATGCCGTCTCTACAGACTTTCTGCATGCCGTCTCTACAGACTGTCTGCACGCCACCTCTACCGTCTCTACAGACTGTCTGCACGACGTCTCTACAGACTGTCTGCACGCCACCTCTACCGTCTCTACAGACTGTCTGCACGCCACCTCTACCGTCTCTACAGACTGTCTGCACGCCACCTCTACCGTCTCTACAGACTGTCTGCACGCAACCTCTACCGTCTCTACAGACTGTCTGTACGCAACCTCTACCGTCTCTACAGACTGTCTGCACGCCACCTCTACAGACTGTCTGCACGCCTTTGTATTGTAATCTTTGTATTCAGATTTCAGATGATTTAATATAACTGGATAAAATGTTCCTTTCATAGTCTGAACATGAAGCATATCTGCTCTATATGTCATGCTAATAACATCACACACATTCTCTAACTTTATATATTTTCTTTTTTCTTTCAGAGTGCATCTTGAAGGACAGAACAACGGAGGAACCAGGTGAGTCCTGTTGATGTCACCCTCTGCCTGTCACGCGCTCAGGTTGACCCCACAGACCTCTACAGTCTATACAGACTGTCTGCACGCCACCTCTACCGTCTCTACAGACTTTCTGCACGCAACCTCTACCGTCTCTACAGACTGTCTGCACGCCACCTCTACGTCTCCACAGACTGTCTGTACGCCACCTCTACGTCTCTACAGACTGTCTGCATGCCGTCTCTACAGACTTTCTGCATGCCGTCTCTACAGACTGTCTGCACGCCACCTCTACCGTCTCTACAGACTGTCTGCACGACGTCTCTACAGACTGTCTGCACGCCACCTCTACCGTCTCTACAGGCTGTCTGCACGCCACCTCTACCGTCTCTACAGACTGTCTGCACGCCACCTCTACCGTCTCTACAGACTGTCTGCACGCCACCTCTACCGTCTCTACAGACTGTCTGCACGCAACCTCTACCGTCTCTACAGACTGTCTGTACGCAACCTCTACCGTCTCTACAGACTGTCTGCACGCCACCTCTACAGACTGTCTGCACGCTTTTGTATTGTAATCTTTGTATTCAGATTTCAGATGATTTAATATAACTGGATAAAATGTTCCTTTCATAGTCTGAACATGAAGCATATCTGCTCTATATGTCATGCTAATAACATCACACACATTCTCTAACTTTATATATTTTCTTTTTTCTTTCAGAGTGCATCTTGAAGGACAGAACAACGGAGGAACCAGGTGAGTCCTGTTGATGTCACCCTCTGCCTGTCACGCGCTCAGGTTGACCCCACAGACCTCTACAGTCTATACAGACTGTCTGCACGCCACCTCTACCGTCTCTACAGACTTTCTGCACGCAACCTCTACCGTCTCTACAGACTGTCTGCACGCCACCTCTACGTCTCCACAGACTGTCTGTACGCCACCTCTACGTCTCTACAGACTGTCTGCATGCCGTCTCTACAGACTTTCTGCATGCCGTCTCTACAGACTGTCTGCACGCCACCTCTACCGTCTCTACAGACTGTCTGCACGACGTCTCTACAGACTGTCTGCACGCCACCTCTACCGTCTCTACAGACTGTCTGCACGCCACCTCTACCGTCTCTACAGACTGTCTGCACGCCACCTCTACCGTCTCTACAGACTGTCTGCACGCCACCTCTACCGTCTCTACAGACTGTCTGCACGCAACCTCTACCGTCTCTACAGACTTTCTGCACGCAACCTCTACCGTCTCTACAGACTGTCTGCACGCCACCTCTACGTCTCCACAGACTGTCTGTACGCCACCTCTACGTCTCTACAGACTGTCTGCATGCCGTCTCTACAGACTTTCTGCATGCCGTCTCTACAGACTGTCTGCACGCCACCTCTACCGTCTCTACAGACTGTCTGCACGACGTCTCTACAGACTGTCTGCACGCCACCTCTACCGTCTCTACAGACTGTCTGCACGCCACCTCTACCGTCTCTACAGACTGTCTGCACGCCACCTCTACCGTCTCTACAGACTGTCTGCACGCCACCTCTACCGTCTCTACAGACTGTCTGCACGCAACCTCTACCGTCTCTACATACTGTCTGCATGCCATCTCTACAGACTTTCTGCATGCCGTCTCTACAGACTGTCTGCACGCCACCTCTACCGTCTCTACAGACTGTCTTCACGACGTCTCTACAGACTGTCTGCACGCCACCTCTACCGTCTCTACAGACTGTCTGCACGCCACCTCTACCGTCTCTACAGACTGTCTGCACGCCGGCTCTACAGACTGTCTGCACGCCACCTCTACCGTCTCTACAGACTTTCTGCACGCAACCTCTACCGTCTCTACAGACTGTCTGCACGCCACCTCTACGTCTCCACAGACTGTCTGTACGCCACCTCTACGTCTCTACAGACTGTCTGCATGCCGTCTCTACAGACTTTCTGCATGCCGTCTCTACAGACTGTCTGCACGCCACCTCTACCGTCTCTACAGACTGTCTGCACGACGTCTCTACAGACTGTCTGCACGCCACCTCTACCGTCTCTACAGGCTGTCTGCACGCCACCTCTACCGTCTCTACAGACTGTCTGCACGCCACCTCTACCGTCTCTACAGACTGTCTGCACGCCACCTCTACCGTCTCTACAGACTGTCTGCACGCAACCTCTACCGTCTCTACAGACTGTCTGTACGCAACCTCTACCGTCTCTACAGACTGTCTGCACGCCACCTCTACAGACTGTCTGCACGCTTTTGTATTGTAATCTTTGTATTCAGATTTCAGATGATTTAATATAACTGGATAAAATGTTCCTTTCATAGTCTGAACATGAAGCATATCTGCTCTATATGTCATGCTAATAACATCACACACATTCTCTAACTTTATATATTTTCTTTTTTCTTTCAGAGTGCATCTTGAAGGACAGAACAACGGAGGAACCAGGTGAGTCCTGTTGATGTCACCCTCTGCCTGTCACGCGCTCAGGTTGACCCCACAGACCTCTACAGTCTATACAGACTGTCTGCACGCCACCTCTACCGTCTCTACAGACTTTCTGCACGCAACCTCTACCGTCTCTACAGACTGTCTGCACGCCACCTCTACGTCTCCACAGACTGTCTGTACGCCACCTCTACGTCTCTACAGACTGTCTGCATGCCGTCTCTACAGACTTTCTGCATGCCGTCTCTACAGACTGTCTGCACGCCACCTCTACCGTCTCTACAGACTGTCTGCACGACGTCTCTACAGACTGTCTGCACGCCACCTCTACCGTCTCTACAGACTGTCTGCACGCCACCTCTACCGTCTCTACAGACTGTCTGCACGCCACCTCTACCGTCTCTACAGACTGTCTGCACGCCACCTCTACCGTCTCTACAGACTGTCTGCACGCCACCTCTACCGTCTCTACAGACTGTCTGCACGCCACCTCTACCGTCTCTACAGACTGTCTGCACGCAACCTCTACCGTCTCTACAGACTTTCTGCACGCAACCTCTACCGTCTCTACAGACTGTCTGCACGCCACCTCTACGTCTCCACAGACTGTCTGTACGCCACCTCTACGTCTCTACAGACTGTCTGCATGCCGTCTCTACAGACTTTCTGCATGCCGTCTCTACAGACTGTCTGCACGCCACCTCTACCGTCTCTACAGACTGTCTGCACGACGTCTCTACAGACTGTCTGCACGCCACCTCTACCGTCTCTACAGACTGTCTGCACGCCACCTCTACCGTCTCTACAGACTGTCTGCACGCCACCTCTACCGTCTCTACAGACTGTCTGCACGCCACCTCTACCGTCTCTACAGACTGTCTGCACGCAACCTCTACCGTCTCTACATACTGTCTGCATGCCATCTCTACAGACTTTCTGCATGCCGTCTCTACAGACTGTCTGCACGCCACCTCTACCGTCTCTACAGACTGTCTTCACGACGTCTCTACAGACTGTCTGCACGCCACCTCTACCGTCTCTACAGACTGTCTGCACGCCACCTCTACCGTCTCTACAGACTGTCTGCACGCCGGCTCTACAGACTGTCTGCACGCCACCTCTACCGTCTCTACAGACTTTCTGCACGCAACCTCTACCGTCTCTACAGACTGTCTGCACGCCACCTCTACGTCTCCACAGACTGTCTGTACGCCACCTCTACGTCTCTACAGACTGTCTGCATGCCGTCTCTACAGACTTTCTGCATGCCGTCTCTACAGACTGTCTGCACGCCACCTCTACCGTCTCTACAGACTGTCTGCACGACGTCTCTACAGACTGTCTGCACGCCACCTCTACCGTCTCTACAGGCTGTCTGCACGCCACCTCTACCGTCTCTACAGACTGTCTGCACGCCACCTCTACCGTCTCTACAGACTGTCTGCACGCCACCTCTACCGTCTCTACAGACTGTCTGCACGCAACCTCTACCGTCTCTACAGACTGTCTGTACGCAACCTCTACCGTCTCTACAGACTGTCTGCACGCCACCTCTACAGACTGTCTGCACGCTTTTGTATTGTAATCTTTGTATTCAGATTTCAGATGATTTAATATAACTGGATAAAATGTTCCTTTCATAGTCTGAACATGAAGCATATCTGCTCTATATGTCATGCTAATAACATCACACACATTCTCTAACTTTATATATTTTCTTTTTTCTTTCAGAGTGCATCTTGAAGGACAGAACAACGGAGGAACCAGGTGAGTCCTGTTGATGTCACCCTCTGCCTGTCACGCGCTCAGGTTGACCCCACAGACCTCTACAGTCTATACAGACTGTCTGCACGCCACCTCTACCGTCTCTACAGACTTTCTGCACGCAACCTCTACCGTCTCTACAGACTGTCTGCACGCCACCTCTACGTCTCCACAGACTGTCTGTACGCCACCTCTACGTCTCTACAGACTGTCTGCATGCCGTCTCTACAGACTTTCTGCATGCCGTCTCTACAGACTGTCTGCACGCCACCTCTACCGTCTCTACAGACTGTCTGCACGACGTCTCTACAGACTGTCTGCACGCCACCTCTACCGTCTCTACAGACTGTCTGCACGCCACCTCTACCGTCTCTACAGACTGTCTGCACGCCACCTCTACCGTCTCTACAGACTGTCTGCACGCCACCTCTACCGTCTCTACAGACTGTCTGCACGCAACCTCTACCGTCTCTACATACTGTCTGCATGCCATCTCTACAGACTTTCTGCATGCCGTCTCTACAGACTGTCTGCACGCCACCTCTACCGTCTCTACAGACTGTCTTCACGACGTCTCTACAGACTGTCTGCACGCCACCTCTACCGTCTCTACAGACTGTCTGCACGCCACCTCTACCGTCTCTACAGACTGTCTGCACGCCGGCTCTACAGACTGTCTGCACGCCACCTCTACCGTCTCTACAGACTGTCTGCACGCCACCTCTACCGTCTCTACAGACTGTCTGCACGCAACCTCTACCGTCTCTACAGACTGTCTGTACGCAACCTCTACCGTCTCTACAGACTGTCTGCACGCCACCTCTACAGACTGTCTGCACGCCTTTGTATTGTAATCTTTGTATTCAGATTTCAGATGATTTAATATAACTGGATAAAATGTTCCTTTCATAGTCTGAACATGAAGCATATCTGCTCTATATGTCATGCTGATAACATCACACACATTCTCTAACTTTATATATTTTCTTTTTTCTTTCAGAGTGCATCTTGAAGGACAGAACAACGGAGGAACCAGGTGAGTCCTGTTGATGTCACCCTCTGCCTGTCACGCGCTCAGGTTGACCCCACAGACCTCTACAGTCTATACAGACTGTCTGCACGCCACCTCTACCGTCTCTACAGACTTTCTGCACGCAACCTCTACCGTCTCTACAGACTGTCTGCACGCCACCTCTACGTCTCCACAGACTGTCTGTACGCCACCTCTACGTCTCTACAGACTGTCTGCATGCCGTCTGTACAGACTTCCTGCATGCCGTCTCTACAGACTGTCTGCACGCCACCTCTACCGTCTCTACAGACTGTCTGCACGACGTCTCTACAGACTGTCTGCACGCCACCTCTACCGTCTCTACAGACTGTCTGCACGCCACCTCTACCGTCTCTACAGACTGTCTGCACGCCGTCTCTACAGACTGTCTGCACGCCACCTCTACCGTCTCTACAGACTGTCTGCACGCCACCTCTACCGTCTCTACAGACTGTCTGCACGCAACCTCTACCGTCTCTACAGACTGTCTGTACGCAACCTCTACCGTCTCTACAGACTGTCTGCACGCCACCTCTACAGACTGTCTGCACGCCTTTGTATTGTAATCTTTGTATTCAGATTTCAGATGATTTAATATAACTGGATAAAATGTTCCTTTCATAGTCTGAACATGAAGCATATCTGCTCTATATGTCATGCTAATAACATCACACACATTCTCTAACTTTATATATTTTCTTTTTTCTTTCAGAGTGCATCTTGAAGGACAGAACAACGGAGGAACCAGGTGAGTCCTGTTGATGTCACCCTCTGCCTGTCACGCGCTCAGGTTGACCCCACAGACCTCTACAGTCTATACAGACTGTCTGCACGCCACCTCTACCGTCTCTACAGACTTTCTGCACGCAACCTCTACCGTCTCTACAGACTGTCTGCACGCCACCTCTACGTCTCCACAGACTGTCTGTACGCCACCTCTACGTCTCTACAGACTGTCTGCATGCCGTCTCTACAGACTTTCTGCATGCCGTCTCTACAGACTGTCTGCACGCCACCTCTACCGTCTCTACAGACTGTCTGCACGACGTCTCTACAGACTGTCTGCACGCCACCTCTACCGTCTCTACAGACTGTCTGCACGCCACCTCTACCGTCTCTACAGACTGTCTGCACGCCACCTCTACCGTCTCTACAGACTGTCTGCACGCCACCTCTACCGTCTCTACAGACTGTCTGCACGCAACCTCTACCGTCTCTACAGACTGTCTGTACGCAACCTCTACCGTCTCTACAGACTGTCTGCACGCCACCTCTACAGACTGTCTGCACGCTTTTGTATTGTAATCTTTGTATTCAGATTTCAGAGGATTTAATATAACTGGATAAAATGTTCCTTTCATAGTCTGAACATGAAGCATATCTGCTCTATATGTCATGCTAATAACATCACACACATTCTCTAACTTTATATATTTTCTTTTTTCTTTCAGAGTGCATCTTGAAGGACAGAACAACGGAGGAACCAGGTGAGTCCTGTTGATGTCACCCTCTGCCTGTCACGCGCTCAGGTTGACCCCACAGACCTCTACAGTCTATACAGACTGTCTGCACGCCACCTCTACCGTCTCTACAGACTTTCTGCACGCAACCTCTACCGTCTCTACAGACTGTCTGCACGCCACCTCTACGTCTCCACAGACTGTCTGTACGCCACCTCTACGTCTCTACAGACTGTCTGCATGCCGTCTCTACAGACTTTCTGCATGCCGTCTCTACAGACTGTCTGCACGCCACCTCTACCGTCTCTACAGACTGTCTGCACGACGTCTCTACAGACTGTCTGCACGCCACCTCTACCGTCTCTACAGGCTGTCTGCACGCCACCTCTACCGTCTCTACAGACTGTCTGCACGCCACCTCTACCGTCTCTACAGACTGTCTGCACGCCACCTCTACCGTCTCTACAGACTGTCTGCACGCAACCTCTACCGTCTCTACAGACTGTCTGTACGCAACCTCTACCGTCTCTACAGACTGTCTGCACGCCACCTCTACAGACTGTCTGCACGCTTTTGTATTGTAATCTTTGTATTCAGATTTCAGATGATTTAATATAACTGGATAAAATGTTCCTTTCATAGTCTGAACATGAAGCATATCTGCTCTATATGTCATGCTAATAACATCACACACATTCTCTAACTTTATATATTTTCTTTTTTCTTTCAGAGTGCATCTTGAAGGACAGAACAACGGAGGAACCAGGTGAGTCCTGTTGATGTCACCCTCTGCCTGTCACGCGCTCAGGTTGACCCCACAGACCTCTACAGTCTATACAGACTGTCTGCACGCCACCTCTACCGTCTCTACAGACTTTCTGCACGCAACCTCTACCGTCTCTACAGACTGTCTGCACGCCGTCTCTACAGACTGTCTGCACGCCACCTCTACGTCTCTACAGACTGTCTGCACGCCACCTCTACCGTCTCTACAGACTTTCTGCACGCAACCTCTACCGTCTCTACAGACTGTTTGCACGCCGTCTCTACAGACTGTCTGCACGCCACCTCTACCGTCTCTACAGACTGTCTACACGCCACCTCTACGTCTCTACAGACTGTCTGCACGCCACCTCTACCGTCTCTACAGACTGTCTGCACGCCACCTCTACCGTCTCTACAAACTGTCTGCACGCCACCTTTACGTCTCCACAGACTGTCTGCATGCCGTCTCTACAGACTTTCTGCACGCCGTCTCTACAGACTGTCTGCACGCCACCTCTACCGTCTCTACAGACTGTCTGCACGACGTCTCTACAGACTGTCTGCACGCCACCTCTACGTCTCTACAGACTGTCTGCACGCCACCTCTACCGTCTCTACAGACTTTCTGCACGACGTCTCTACAGACTGTCTGCACGCCACCTCTACGTCTCTACAGACTGTCTGCACGCCACCTCTACCGTCTCTACAGACTGTCTGCACGCAACCTCTACCGTCTCTACAGACTGTCTGCACGCCACCTCTACAGACTGTCTGCACGCCACCTCTACAGACTGTCTGCATGCCACCTCTACTGTCTCTACAGACTGTCTGCACACCACCTCTACGTCTCTACAGACTGTCTGCACGCCACCTCTACCGTCTCTACAGACTGTCTGCACGCAACCTCTACCGTCTCTACAGACTGTCTGCACGCCACCTCTACAGACTGTCTGCACGCCACCTCTACCGTCTCTACAGACTGTCTGCATGCCACCTCTACAGACTGTCTACACGCCACCTCTAAAGACTGTCTGCACGCCACCTCTACCGTCTCTATAGACTGTCTGAAAGCCATCTTTACCGTCTCTACAGACTGTCTGCACGCCACCTCTACCGTCTCTACAGACTGTCTGCACGCCACCTCTACCGTCTCTACAGACTGTCTGCACGCAACCTCTACCGTCTCTACAGACTGTCTGTACGCAACCTCTACCGTCTCTACAGACTGTCTGCACGCCACCTCTACAGACTGTCTGCACGCCTTTGTATTGTAATCTTTGTATTCAGATTTCAGATGATTTAATATAACTGGATAAAATGTTCCTTTCATAGTCTGAACATGAAGCATATCTGCTCTATATGTCATGCTAATAACATCACACACATTCTCTAACTTTATATATTTTCTTTTTTCTTTCAGAGTGCATCTTGAAGGACAGAACAACGGAGGAACCAAGTGAGTCCTGTTGATGTCACCCTCTGCCTGTCACGCGCTCAGGTTGACCCCACAGACCTCTACAGTCTATACAGACTGTCTGCACGCCACCTCTACCGTCTCTACAGACTTTCTGCACGCAACCTCTACCGTCTCTACAGACTGTCTGCACGCCACCTCTACGTCTCCACAGACTGTCTGTACGCCACCTCTACGTCTCTACAGACTGTCTGCATGCCGTCTCTACAGACTTTCTGCATGCCGTCTCTACAGACTGTCTGCACGCCACCTCTACCGTCTCTACAGACTGTCTGCACGACGTCTCTACAGACTGTCTGCACGCCACCTCTACCGTCTCTACAGGCTGTCTGCACGCCACCTCTACCGTCTCTACAGACTGTCTGCACGCCACCTCTACCGTCTCTACAGACTGTCTGCACGCCACCTCTACCGTCTCTACAGACTGTCTGCACGCAACCTCTACCGTCTCTACAGACTGTCTGCACGACGTCTCTACAGACTGTCTGCACGCCACCTCTACCGTCTCTACAGACTGTCTGCACGCCACCTCTACCGTCTCTACAGACTGTCTGCACGCCGTCTCTACAGACTGTCTGCACGCCACCTCTACCGTCTCTACAGACTGTCTGCACGCCACCTCTACCGTCTCTACAGACTGTCTGCACGCAACCTCTACCGTCTCTACAGACTGTCTGTACGCAACCTCTACCGTCTCTACAGACTGTCTGCACGCCACCTCTACAGACTGTCTGCACGCCTTTGTATTGTAATCTTTGTATTCAGATTTCAGATGATTTAATATAACTGGATAAAATGTTCCTTTCATAGTCTGAACATGAAGCATATCTGCTCTATATGTCATGCTAATAACATCACACACATTCTCTAACTTTATATATTTTCTTTTTTCTTTCAGAGTGCATCTTGAAGGACAGAACAACGGAGGAACCAGGTGAGTCCTGTTGATGTCACCCTCTGCCTGTCACGCGCTCAGGTTGACCCCACAGACCTCTACAGTCTATACAGACTGTCTGCACGCCACCTCTACCGTCTCTACAGACTTTCTGCACGCAACCTCTACCGTCTCTACAGACTGTCTGCACGCCACCTCTACGTCTCCACAGACTGTCTGTACGCCACCTCTACGTCTCTACAGACTGTCTGCATGCCGTCTCTACAGACTTTCTGCATGCCGTCTCTACAGACTGTCTGCACGCCACCTCTACCGTCTCTACAGACTGTCTGCACGACGTCTCTACAGACTGTCTGCACGCCACCTCTACCGTCTCTACAGACTGTCTGCACGCCACCTCTACCGTCTCTACAGACTGTCTGCACGCCACCTCTACCGTCTCTACAGACTGTCTGCACGCAACCTCTACCGTCTCTACATACTGTCTGCATGCCATCTCTACAGACTTTCTGCATGCCGTCTCTACAGACTGTCTGCACGCCACCTCTACCGTCTCTACAGACTGTCTTCACGACGTCTCTACAGACTGTCTGCACGCCACCTCTACCGTCTCTACAGACTGTCTGCACGCCACCTCTACCGTCTCTACAGACTGTCTGCACGCCGGCTCTACAGACTGTCTGCACGCCACCTCTACCGTCTCTACAGACTGTCTGCACGCCACCTCTACCGTCTCTACAGACTGTCTGCACGCAACCTCTACCGTCTCTACAGACTGTCTGTACGCAACCTCTACCGTCTCTACAGACTGTCTGCACGCCACCTCTACAGACTGTCTGCACGCCTTTGTATTGTAATCTTTGTATTCAGATTTCAGATGATTTAATATAACTGGATAAAATGTTCCTTTCATAGTCTGAACATGAAGCATATCTGCTCTATATGTCATGCTAATAACATCACACACATTCTCTAACTTTATATATTTTCTTTTTTCTTTCAGAGTGCATCTTGAAGGACAGAACAACGGAGGAACCAGGTGAGTCCTGTTGATGTCACCCTCTGCCTGTCACGCGCTCAGGTTGACCCCACAGACCTCTACAGTCTATACAGACTGTCTGCACGCCACCTCTACCGTCTCTACAGACTTTCTGCACGCAACCTCTACCGTCTCTACAGACTGTCTGCACGCCACCTCTACGTCTCCACAGACTGTCTGTACGCCACCTCTACGTCTCTACAGACTGTCTGCATGCCGTCTGTACAGACTTCCTGCATGCCGTCTCTACAGACTGTCTGCACGCCACCTCTACCGTCTCTACAGACTGTCTGCACGACGTCTCTACAGACTGTCTGCACGCCACCTCTACCGTCTCTACAGACTGTCTGCACGCCACCTCTACCGTCTCTACAGACTGTCTGCACGCCGTCTCTACAGACTGTCTGCACGCCACCTCTACCGTCTCTACAGACTGTCTGCACGCCACCTCTACCGTCTCTACAGACTGTCTGCACGCAACCTCTACCGTCTCTACAGACTGTCTGTACGCAACCTCTACCGTCTCTACAGACTGTCTGCACGCCACCTCTACAGACTGTCTGCACGCCTTTGTATTGTAATCTTTGTATTCAGATTTCAGATGATTTAATATAACTGGATAAAATGTTCCTTTCATAGTCTGAACATGAAGCATATCTGCTCTATATGTCATGCTAATAACATCACACACATTCTCTAACTTTATATATTTTCTTTTTTCTTTCAGAGTGCATCTTGAAGGACAGAACAACGGAGGAACCAGGTGAGTCCTGTTGATGTCACCCTCTGCCTGTCACGCGCTCAGGTTGACCCCACAGACCTCTACAGTCTATACAGACTGTCTGCACGCCACCTCTACCGTCTCTACAGACTTTCTGCACGCAACCTCTACCGTCTCTACAGACTGTCTGCACGCCACCTCTACGTCTCCACAGACTGTCTGTACGCCACCTCTACGTCTCTACAGACTGTCTGCATGCCGTCTCTACAGACTTTCTGCATGCCGTCTCTACAGACTGTCTGCACGCCACCTCTACCGTCTCTACAGACTGTCTGCACGACGTCTCTACAGACTGTCTGCACGCCACCTCTACCGTCTCTACAGACTGTCTGCACGCCACCTCTACCGTCTCTACAGACTGTCTGCACGCCACCTCTACCGTCTCTACAGACTGTCTGCACGCCACCTCTACCGTCTCTACAGACTGTCTGCACGCAACCTCTACCGTCTCTACAGACTGTCTGTACGCAACCTCTACCGTCTCTACAGACTGTCTGCACGCCACCTCTACAGACTGTCTGCACGCTTTTGTATTGTAATCTTTGTATTCAGATTTCAGATGATTTAATATAACTGGATAAAATGTTCCTTTCATAGTCTGAACATGAAGCATATCTGCTCTATATGTCATGCTAATAACATCACACACATTCTCTAACTTTATATATTTTCTTTTTTCTTTCAGAGTGCATCTTGAAGGACAGAACAACGGAGGAACCAGGTGAGTCCTGTTGATGTCACCCTCTGCCTGTCACGCGCTCAGGTTGACCCCACAGACCTCTACAGTCTATACAGACTGTCTGCACGCCACCTCTACCGTCTCTACAGACTTTCTGCACGCAACCTCTACCGTCTCTACAGACTGTCTGCACGCCGTCTCTACAGACTGTCTGCACGCCACCTCTACGTCTCTACAGACTGTCTGCACGCCACCTCTACCGTCTCTACAGACTTTCTGCACGCAACCTCTACCGTCTCTACAGACTGTTTGCACGCCGTCTCTACAGACTGTCTGCACGCCACCTCTACCGTCTCTACAGACTGTCTACACGCCACCTCTACGTCTCTACAGACTGTCTGCACGCCACCTCTACCGTCTCTACAGACTGTCTGCACGCCACCTCTACCGTCTCTACAAACTGTCTGCACGCCACCTTTACGTCTCCACAGACTGTCTGCATGCCGTCTCTACAGACTTTCTGCACGCCGTCTCTACAGACTGTCTGCACGCCACCTCTACCGTCTCTACAGACTGTCTGCACGACGTCTCTACAGACTGTCTGCACGCCACCTCTACGTCTCTACAGACTGTCTGCACGCCACCTCTACCGTCTCTACAGACTATCTGCACGACGTCTCTACAGACTGTCTGCACGCCACCTCTACGTCTCTACAGACTGTCTGCACGCCACCTCTACCGTCTCTACAGACTGTCTGCACGCAACCTCTACCGTCTCTACAGACTGTCTGCACGCCACCTCTACAGACTGTCTGCACGCCACCTCTACAGACTGTCTGCATGCCACCTCTACTGTCTCTACAGACTGTCTGCACACCACCTCTACGTCTCTACAGACTGTCTGCACGCCACCTCTACCGTCTCTACAGACTGTCTGCACGCAACCTCTACCGTCTCTACAGACTGTCTGCACGCCACCTCTACAGACTGTCTGCACGCCACCTCTACCGTCTCTACAGACTGTCTGCATGCCACCTCTACAGACTGTCTACACGCCACCTCTAAAGACTGTCTGCACGCCACCTCTACCGTCTCTATAGACTGTCTGAAAGCCATCTTTACCGTCTCTACAGACTGTCTGCACGCCACCTCTACCGTCTCTACAGACTGTCTGCACGCCTTTGTATTGTAATCTTTGTATTCAGATTTTAGATGATTTAATATAACTGCATAACATGTTCCTTTCATAGTCTGAACATGAAGCATATCTGCTCTATATGTCATGCTTATAACATCACACACATTCTCTAACTTTATATATTTTCTTTTTTCTTTCAGAGTGCATCTTAAAGGACAGAACAACGGAGGAACCAGGTGAGTCCTGATGATGTCACCCTCTGCCTGTCACGCGCTCAGTTTGACCCCACAGACCTCTACAGTCTATACAGACTGTCTGCACGCCACCTCTACCGTCTCTACAGACTGTCTGCATGCCGTCTGTACAGACTTCCTGCATGCCGTCTCTACAGACTGTCTGCACGCCACCTCTACCGTCTCTACAGACTGTCTGCACGACGTCTCTACAGACTGTCTGCACGCCACCTCTACCGTCTCTACAGACTGTCTGCACGCCACCTCTACCGTCTCTACAGACTGTCTGCACGCCGTCTCTACAGACTGTCTGCACGCCACCTCTACCGTCTCTACAGACTGTCTGCACGCCACCTCTACCGTCTCTACAGACTGTCTGCACGCAACCTCTACCGTCTCTACAGACTGTCTGTACGCAACCTCTACCGTCTCTACAGACTGTCTGCACGCCACCTCTACAGACTGTCTGCACGCCTTTGTATTGTAATCTTTGTATTCAGATTTCAGATGATTTAATATAACTGGATAAAATGTTCCTTTCATAGTCTGAACATGAAGCATATCTGCTCTATATGTCATGCTAATAACATCACACACATTCTCTAACTTTATATATTTTCTTTTTTCTTTCAGAGTGCATCTTGAAGGACAGAACAACGGAGGAACCAGGTGAGTCCTGTTGATGTCACCCTCTGCCTGTCACGCGCTCAGGTTGACCCCACAGACCTCTACAGTCTATACAGACTGTCTGCACGCCACCTCTACCGTCTCTACAGACTTTCTGCACGCAACCTCTACCGTCTCTACAGACTGTCTGCACGCCACCTCTACGTCTCCACAGACTGTCTGTACGCCACCTCTACGTCTCTACAGACTGTCTGCATGCCGTCTCTACAGACTTTCTGCATGCCGTCTCTACAGACTGTCTGCACGCCACCTCTACCGTCTCTACAGACTGTCTGCACGACGTCTCTACAGACTGTCTGCACGCCACCTCTACCGTCTCTACAGGCTGTCTGCACGCCACCTCTACCGTCTCTACAGACTGTCTGCACGCCACCTCTACCGTCTCTACAGACTGTCTGCACGCCACCTCTACCGTCTCTACAGACTGTCTGCACGCAACCTCTACCGTCTCTACAGACTGTCTGTACGCAACCTCTACCGTCTCTACAGACTGTCTGCACGCCACCTCTACAGACTGTCTGCACGCTTTTGTATTGTAATCTTTGTATTCAGATTTCAGATGATTTAATATAACTGGATAAAATGTTCCTTTCATAGTCTGAACATGAAGCATATCTGCTCTATATGTCATGCTAATAACATCACACACATTCTCTAACTTTATATATTTTCTTTTTTCTTTCAGAGTGCATCTTGAAGGACAGAACAACGGAGGAACCAGGTGAGTCCTGTTGATGTCACCCTCTGCCTGTCACGCGCTCAGGTTGACCCCACAGACCTCTACAGTCTATACAGACTGTCTGCACGCCACCTCTACCGTCTCTACAGACTTTCTGCACGCAACCTCTACCGTCTCTACAGACTGTCTGCACGCCACCTCTACGTCTCCACAGACTGTCTGTACGCCACCTCTACGTCTCTACAGACTGTCTGCATGCCGTCTCTACAGACTTTCTGCATGCCGTCTCTACAGACTGTCTGCACGCCACCTCTACCGTCTCTACAGACTGTCTGCACGACGTCTCTACAGACTGTCTGCACGCCACCTCTACCGTCTCTACAGACTGTCTGCACGCCACCTCTACCGTCTCTACAGACTGTCTGCACGCCACCTCTACCGTCTCTACAGACTGTCTGCACGCAACCTCTACCGTCTCTACAGACTGTCTGTACGCAACCTCTACCGTCTCTACAGACTGTCTGCACGCCACCTCTACAGACTGTCTGCACGCCTTTGTATTGTAATCTTTGTATTCAGATTTCAGATGATTTAATATAACTGGATAAAATGTTCCTTTCATAGTCTGAACATGAAGCATATCTGCTCTATATGTCATGCTAATAACATCACACACATTCTCTAACTTTATATATTTTCTTTTTTCTTTCAGAGTGCATCTTGAAGGACAGAACAACGGAGGAACCAGGTGAGTCCTGTTGATGTCACCCTCTGCCTGTCACGCGCTCAGGTTGACCCCACAGACCTCTACAGTCTATACAGACTGTCTGCACGCCACCTCTACCGTCTCTACAGACTTTCTGCACGCAACCTCTACCGTCTCTACAGACTGTCTGCACGCCACCTCTACGTCTCCACAGACTGTCTGTACGCCACCTCTACGTCTCTACAGACTGTCTGCATGCCGTCTCTACAGACTTTCTGCATGCCGTCTCTACAGACTGTCTGCACGCCACCTCTACCGTCTCTACAGACTGTCTGCACGACGTCTCTACAGACTGTCTGCACGCCACCTCTACCGTCTCTACAGGCTGTCTGCACGCCACCTCTACCGTCTCTACAGACTGTCTGCACGCCACCTCTACCGTCTCTACAGACTGTCTGCACGCCACCTCTACCGTCTCTACAGACTGTCTGCACGCAACCTCTACCGTCTCTACAGACTGTCTGTACGCAACCTCTACCGTCTCTACAGACTGTCTGCACGCCACCTCTACAGACTGTCTGCACGCTTTTGTATTGTAATCTTTGTATTCAGATTTCAGATGATTTAATATAACTGGATAAAATGTTCCTTTCATAGTCTGAACATGAAGCATATCTGCTCTATATGTCATGCTAATAACATCACACACATTCTCTAACTTTATATATTTTCTTTTTTCTTTCAGAGTGCATCTTGAAGGACAGAACAACGGAGGAACCAGGTGAGTCCTGTTGATGTCACCCTCTGCCTGTCACGCGCTCAGGTTGACCCCACAGACCTCTACAGTCTATACAGACTGTCTGCACGCCACCTCTACCGTCTCTACAGACTTTCTGCACGCAACCTCTACCGTCTCTACAGACTGTCTGCACGCCACCTCTACGTCTCCACAGACTGTCTGTACGCCACCTCTACGTCTCTACAGACTGTCTGCATGCCGTCTCTACAGACTTTCTGCATGCCGTCTCTACAGACTGTCTGCACGCCACCTCTACCGTCTCTACAGACTGTCTGCACGACGTCTCTACAGACTGTCTGCACGCCACCTCTACCGTCTCTACAGACTGTCTGCACGCCACCTCTACCGTCTCTACAGACTGTCTGCACGCCACCTCTACCGTCTCTACAGACTGTCTGCACGCCACCTCTACCGTCTCTACAGACTGTCTGCACGCAACCTCTACCGTCTCTACAGACTTTCTGCACGCAACCTCTACCGTCTCTACAGACTGTCTGCACGCCACCTCTACGTCTCCACAGACTGTCTGTACGCCACCTCTACGTCTCTACAGACTGTCTGCATGCCGTCTCTACAGACTTTCTGCATGCCGTCTCTACAGACTGTCTGCACGCCACCTCTACCGTCTCTACAGACTGTCTGCACGACGTCTCTACAGACTGTCTGCACGCCACCTCTACCGTCTCTACAGACTGTCTGCACGCCACCTCTACCGTCTCTACAGACTGTCTGCACGCCACCTCTACCGTCTCTACAGACTGTCTGCACGCCACCTCTACCGTCTCTACAGACTGTCTGCACGCAACCTCTACCGTCTCTACATACTGTCTGCATGCCATCTCTACAGACTTTCTGCATGCCGTCTCTACAGACTGTCTGCACGCCACCTCTACCGTCTCTACAGACTGTCTTCACGACGTCTCTACAGACTGTCTGCACGCCACCTCTACCGTCTCTACAGACTGTCTGCACGCCACCTCTACCGTCTCTACAGACTGTCTGCACGCCGGCTCTACAGACTGTCTGCACGCCACCTCTACCGTCTCTACAGACTTTCTGCACGCAACCTCTACCGTCTCTACAGACTGTCTGCACGCCACCTCTACGTCTCCACAGACTGTCTGTACGCCACCTCTACGTCTCTACAGACTGTCTGCATGCCGTCTCTACAGACTTTCTGCATGCCGTCTCTACAGACTGTCTGCACGCCACCTCTACCGTCTCTACAGACTGTCTGCACGACGTCTCTACAGACTGTCTGCACGCCACCTCTACCGTCTCTACAGGCTGTCTGCACGCCACCTCTACCGTCTCTACAGACTGTCTGCACGCCACCTCTACCGTCTCTACAGACTGTCTGCACGCCACCTCTACCGTCTCTACAGACTGTCTGCACGCAACCTCTACCGTCTCTACAGACTGTCTGTACGCAACCTCTACCGTCTCTACAGACTGTCTGCACGCCACCTCTACAGACTGTCTGCACGCTTTTGTATTGTAATCTTTGTATTCAGATTTCAGATGATTTAATATAACTGGATAAAATGTTCCTTTCATAGTCTGAACATGAAGCATATCTGCTCTATATGTCATGCTAATAACATCACACACATTCTCTAACTTTATATATTTTCTTTTTTCTTTCAGAGTGCATCTTGAAGGACAGAACAACGGAGGAACCAGGTGAGTCCTGTTGATGTCACCCTCTGCCTGTCACGCGCTCAGGTTGACCCCACAGACCTCTACAGTCTATACAGACTGTCTGCACGCCACCTCTACCGTCTCTACAGACTTTCTGCACGCAACCTCTACCGTCTCTACAGACTGTCTGCACGCCACCTCTACGTCTCCACAGACTGTCTGTACGCCACCTCTACGTCTCTACAGACTGTCTGCATGCCGTCTCTACAGACTTTCTGCATGCCGTCTCTACAGACTGTCTGCACGCCACCTCTACCGTCTCTACAGACTGTCTGCACGACGTCTCTACAGACTGTCTGCACGCCACCTCTACCGTCTCTACAGACTGTCTGCACGCCACCTCTACCGTCTCTACAGACTGTCTGCACGCCACCTCTACCGTCTCTACAGACTGTCTGCACGCCACCTCTACCGTCTCTACAGACTGTCTGCACGCCACCTCTACCGTCTCTACAGACTGTCTGCACGCCACCTCTACCGTCTCTACAGACTGTCTGCACGCAACCTCTACCGTCTCTACAGACTTTCTGCACGCAACCTCTACCGTCTCTACAGACTGTCTGCACGCCACCTCTACGTCTCCACAGACTGTCTGTACGCCACCTCTACGTCTCTACAGACTGTCTGCATGCCGTCTCTACAGACTTTCTGCATGCCGTCTCTACAGACTGTCTGCACGCCACCTCTACCGTCTCTACAGACTGTCTGCACGACGTCTCTACAGACTGTCTGCACGCCACCTCTACCGTCTCTACAGACTGTCTGCACGCCACCTCTACCGTCTCTACAGACTGTCTGCACGCCACCTCTACCGTCTCTACAGACTGTCTGCACGCCACCTCTACCGTCTCTACAGACTGTCTGCACGCAACCTCTACCGTCTCTACATACTGTCTGCATGCCATCTCTACAGACTTTCTGCATGCCGTCTCTACAGACTGTCTGCACGCCACCTCTACCGTCTCTACAGACTGTCTTCACGACGTCTCTACAGACTGTCTGCACGCCACCTCTACCGTCTCTACAGACTGTCTGCACGCCACCTCTACCGTCTCTACAGACTGTCTGCACGCCGGCTCTACAGACTGTCTGCACGCCACCTCTACCGTCTCTACAGACTTTCTGCACGCAACCTCTACCGTCTCTACAGACTGTCTGCACGCCACCTCTACGTCTCCACAGACTGTCTGTACGCCACCTCTACGTCTCTACAGACTGTCTGCATGCCGTCTCTACAGACTTTCTGCATGCCGTCTCTACAGACTGTCTGCACGCCACCTCTACCGTCTCTACAGACTGTCTGCACGACGTCTCTACAGACTGTCTGCACGCCACCTCTACCGTCTCTACAGGCTGTCTGCACGCCACCTCTACCGTCTCTACAGACTGTCTGCACGCCACCTCTACCGTCTCTACAGACTGTCTGCACGCCACCTCTACCGTCTCTACAGACTGTCTGCACGCAACCTCTACCGTCTCTACAGACTGTCTGTACGCAACCTCTACCGTCTCTACAGACTGTCTGCACGCCACCTCTACAGACTGTCTGCACGCTTTTGTATTGTAATCTTTGTATTCAGATTTCAGATGATTTAATATAACTGGATAAAATGTTCCTTTCATAGTCTGAACATGAAGCATATCTGCTCTATATGTCATGCTAATAACATCACACACATTCTCTAACTTTATATATTTTCTTTTTTCTTTCAGAGTGCATCTTGAAGGACAGAACAACGGAGGAACCAGGTGAGTCCTGTTGATGTCACCCTCTGCCTGTCACGCGCTCAGGTTGACCCCACAGACCTCTACAGTCTATACAGACTGTCTGCACGCCACCTCTACCGTCTCTACAGACTTTCTGCACGCAACCTCTACCGTCTCTACAGACTGTCTGCACGCCACCTCTACGTCTCCACAGACTGTCTGTACGCCACCTCTACGTCTCTACAGACTGTCTGCATGCCGTCTCTACAGACTTTCTGCATGCCGTCTCTACAGACTGTCTGCACGCCACCTCTACCGTCTCTACAGACTGTCTGCACGACGTCTCTACAGACTGTCTGCACGCCACCTCTACCGTCTCTACAGACTGTCTGCACGCCACCTCTACCGTCTCTACAGACTGTCTGCACGCCACCTCTACCGTCTCTACAGACTGTCTGCACGCCACCTCTACCGTCTCTACAGACTGTCTGCACGCAACCTCTACCGTCTCTACATACTGTCTGCATGCCATCTCTACAGACTTTCTGCATGCCGTCTCTACAGACTGTCTGCACGCCACCTCTACCGTCTCTACAGACTGTCTTCACGACGTCTCTACAGACTGTCTGCACGCCACCTCTACCGTCTCTACAGACTGTCTGCACGCCACCTCTACCGTCTCTACAGACTGTCTGCACGCCGGCTCTACAGACTGTCTGCACGCCACCTCTACCGTCTCTACAGACTGTCTGCACGCCACCTCTACCGTCTCTACAGACTGTCTGCACGCAACCTCTACCGTCTCTACAGACTGTCTGTACGCAACCTCTACCGTCTCTACAGACTGTCTGCACGCCACCTCTACAGACTGTCTGCACGCCTTTGTATTGTAATCTTTGTATTCAGATTTCAGATGATTTAATATAACTGGATAAAATGTTCCTTTCATAGTCTGAACATGAAGCATATCTGCTCTATATGTCATGCTGATAACATCACACACATTCTCTAACTTTATATATTTTCTTTTTTCTTTCAGAGTGCATCTTGAAGGACAGAACAACGGAGGAACCAGGTGAGTCCTGTTGATGTCACCCTCTGCCTGTCACGCGCTCAGGTTGACCCCACAGACCTCTACAGTCTATACAGACTGTCTGCACGCCACCTCTACCGTCTCTACAGACTTTCTGCACGCAACCTCTACCGTCTCTACAGACTGTCTGCACGCCACCTCTACGTCTCCACAGACTGTCTGTACGCCACCTCTACGTCTCTACAGACTGTCTGCATGCCGTCTGTACAGACTTCCTGCATGCCGTCTCTACAGACTGTCTGCACGCCACCTCTACCGTCTCTACAGACTGTCTGCACGACGTCTCTACAGACTGTCTGCACGCCACCTCTACCGTCTCTACAGACTGTCTGCACGCCACCTCTACCGTCTCTACAGACTGTCTGCACGCCGTCTCTACAGACTGTCTGCACGCCACCTCTACCGTCTCTACAGACTGTCTGCACGCCACCTCTACCGTCTCTACAGACTGTCTGCACGCAACCTCTACCGTCTCTACAGACTGTCTGTACGCAACCTCTACCGTCTCTACAGACTGTCTGCACGCCACCTCTACAGACTGTCTGCACGCCTTTGTATTGTAATCTTTGTATTCAGATTTCAGATGATTTAATATAACTGGATAAAATGTTCCTTTCATAGTCTGAACATGAAGCATATCTGCTCTATATGTCATGCTAATAACATCACACACATTCTCTAACTTTATATATTTTCTTTTTTCTTTCAGAGTGCATCTTGAAGGACAGAACAACGGAGGAACCAGGTGAGTCCTGTTGATGTCACCCTCTGCCTGTCACGCGCTCAGGTTGACCCCACAGACCTCTACAGTCTATACAGACTGTCTGCACGCCACCTCTACCGTCTCTACAGACTTTCTGCACGCAACCTCTACCGTCTCTACAGACTGTCTGCACGCCACCTCTACGTCTCCACAGACTGTCTGTACGCCACCTCTACGTCTCTACAGACTGTCTGCATGCCGTCTCTACAGACTTTCTGCATGCCGTCTCTACAGACTGTCTGCACGCCACCTCTACCGTCTCTACAGACTGTCTGCACGACGTCTCTACAGACTGTCTGCACGCCACCTCTACCGTCTCTACAGACTGTCTGCACGCCACCTCTACCGTCTCTACAGACTGTCTGCACGCCACCTCTACCGTCTCTACAGACTGTCTGCACGCCACCTCTACCGTCTCTACAGACTGTCTGCACGCAACCTCTACCGTCTCTACAGACTGTCTGTACGCAACCTCTACCGTCTCTACAGACTGTCTGCACGCCACCTCTACAGACTGTCTGCACGCTTTTGTATTGTAATCTTTGTATTCAGATTTCAGAGGATTTAATATAACTGGATAAAATGTTCCTTTCATAGTCTGAACATGAAGCATATCTGCTCTATATGTCATGCTAATAACATCACACACATTCTCTAACTTTATATATTTTCTTTTTTCTTTCAGAGTGCATCTTGAAGGACAGAACAACGGAGGAACCAGGTGAGTCCTGTTGATGTCACCCTCTGCCTGTCACGCGCTCAGGTTGACCCCACAGACCTCTACAGTCTATACAGACTGTCTGCACGCCACCTCTACCGTCTCTACAGACTTTCTGCACGCAACCTCTACCGTCTCTACAGACTGTCTGCACGCCACCTCTACGTCTCCACAGACTGTCTGTACGCCACCTCTACGTCTCTACAGACTGTCTGCATGCCGTCTCTACAGACTTTCTGCATGCCGTCTCTACAGACTGTCTGCACGCCACCTCTACCGTCTCTACAGACTGTCTGCACGACGTCTCTACAGACTGTCTGCACGCCACCTCTACCGTCTCTACAGGCTGTCTGCACGCCACCTCTACCGTCTCTACAGACTGTCTGCACGCCACCTCTACCGTCTCTACAGACTGTCTGCACGCCACCTCTACCGTCTCTACAGACTGTCTGCACGCAACCTCTACCGTCTCTACAGACTGTCTGTACGCAACCTCTACCGTCTCTACAGACTGTCTGCACGCCACCTCTACAGACTGTCTGCACGCTTTTGTATTGTAATCTTTGTATTCAGATTTCAGATGATTTAATATAACTGGATAAAATGTTCCTTTCATAGTCTGAACATGAAGCATATCTGCTCTATATGTCATGCTAATAACATCACACACATTCTCTAACTTTATATATTTTCTTTTTTCTTTCAGAGTGCATCTTGAAGGACAGAACAACGGAGGAACCAGGTGAGTCCTGTTGATGTCACCCTCTGCCTGTCACGCGCTCAGGTTGACCCCACAGACCTCTACAGTCTATACAGACTGTCTGCACGCCACCTCTACCGTCTCTACAGACTTTCTGCACGCAACCTCTACCGTCTCTACAGACTGTCTGCACGCCGTCTCTACAGACTGTCTGCACGCCACCTCTACGTCTCTACAGACTGTCTGCACGCCACCTCTACCGTCTCTACAGACTTTCTGCACGCAACCTCTACCGTCTCTACAGACTGTTTGCACGCCGTCTCTACAGACTGTCTGCACGCCACCTCTACCGTCTCTACAGACTGTCTACACGCCACCTCTACGTCTCTACAGACTGTCTGCACGCCACCTCTACCGTCTCTACAGACTGTCTGCACGCCACCTCTACCGTCTCTACAAACTGTCTGCACGCCACCTTTACGTCTCCACAGACTGTCTGCATGCCGTCTCTACAGACTTTCTGCACGCCGTCTCTACAGACTGTCTGCACGCCACCTCTACCGTCTCTACAGACTGTCTGCACGACGTCTCTACAGACTGTCTGCACGCCACCTCTACGTCTCTACAGACTGTCTGCACGCCACCTCTACCGTCTCTACAGACTATCTGCACGACGTCTCTACAGACTGTCTGCACGCCACCTCTACGTCTCTACAGACTGTCTGCACGCCACCTCCACCGTCTCTACAGACTGTCTGCACGCAACCTCTACCGTCTCTACAGACTGTCTGCACGCCACCTCTACAGACTGTCTGCACGCAACCTCTACCGTCTCTACAGACTGTCTGCACGCCACCTCTACAGACTGTCTGCACGCCACCTCTACAGACTGTCTGCATGCCACCTCTACTGTCTCTACAGACTGTCTGCACACCACCTCTACGTCTCTACAGACTGTCTGCACGCCACCTCTACCGTCTCTACAGACTGTCTGCACGCCACCTCTACAGACTGTCTGCACTCCACCTCTACCGTCTCTACAGACTGTCTGCATGCCACCTCTACAGACTGTCTACACGCCACCTCTAAAGACTGTCTGCACGCCACCTCTACCGTCTCTATAGACTGTCTGAAAGCCATCTTTACCGTCTCTACAGACTGTCTGCACGCCACCTCTACCGTCTCTACAGACTGTCTGCACGCCTTTGTATTGTAATCTTTGTATTCAGATTTTAGATGATTTAATATAACTGCATAACATGTTCCTTTCATAGTCTGAACATGAAGCATATCTGCTCTATATGTCATGCTTATAACATCACACACATTCTCTAACTTTATATATTTTCTTTTTTCTTTCAGAGTGCATCTTAAAGGACAGAACAACGGAGGAACCAGGTGAGTCTTGATGATGTCACCCTCTGCCTGTCACGCGCTCAGTTTGACCCCACAGACCTCTACAGTCTATACAGACTGTCTGTACGCCACCTCTACGTCTCTACAGACTGTCTGCATGCCGTCTCTACAGACTTTCTGCATGCCGTCTCTACAGACTGTCTGCATGCCACCTCTACCGTCTCTACAGACTGTCTGCACGACGTCTCTACAGACTGTCTGCACGCCACCTCTACGTCTCTACAGACTGTCTGCACGCCACCTCTACCGTCTCTACAGACTTTCTGCACGCAACCTCTACCGTCTCTACAGACTGTTTGCACGCCGTCTCTACAGACTGTCTGCACGCCACCTCTACCGTCTCTACAGACTGTCTACACGCCACCTCTACGTCTCTACAGACTGTCTGCACGCCACCTCTACCGTCTCTACAGACTGTCTGCACGACGTCTCTACAGACTGTCTGCACGCCACCTCTACGTCTCTACAGACTGTCTGCACGCCACCTCTACCGTCTCTACAGACTATCTGCACGACGTCTCTACAGACTGTCTGCACGCCACCTCTACGTCTCTACAGACTGTCTGCACGCCACCTCTACCGTCTCTACAGACTGTCTGCACGCAACCTCTACCGTCTCTACAGACTGTCTGCACGCCACCTCTACAGACTGTCTGCACGCCACCTCTACAGACTGTCTGCATGCCACCTCTACCGTCTCTACAGACTGTCTGCACGACGTCTCTACAGACTGTCTGCACGCCACCTCTACGTCTCTACAGACTGTCTGCACGCCACCTCTACCGTCTCTACAGACTTTCTGCACGCAACCTCTACCGTCTCTACAGACTGTTTGCACGCCGTCTCTACAGACTGTCTGCACGCCACCTCTACCGTCTCTACAGACTGTCTACACGCCACCTCTACGTCTCTACAGACTGTCTGCACGCCACCTCTACCGTCTCTACAGACTGTCTGCACGCCACCTTTACGTCTCCACAGACTGTCTGCATGCCGTCTCTACAGACTTTCTGCACGCCGTCTCTACAGACTGTCTGCACGCCACCTCTACCGTCTCTACAGACTGTCTGCACGACGTCTCTACAGACTGTCTGCACGCCACCTCTACGTCTCTACAGACTGTCTGCACGCCACCTCTACCGTCTCTACAGACTATCTGCACGACGTCTCTACAGACTGTCTGCACGCCACCTCTACGTCTCTACAGACTGTCTGCACGCCACCTCTACCGTCTCTACAGACTGTCTGCACGCAACCTCTACCGTCTCTACAGACTGTCTGCACGCCACCTCTACAGACTGTCTGCACGCCACCTCTACAGACTGTCTGCATGCCACCTCTACTGTCTCTACAGACTGTCTGCATGCCACCTCTACTGTCTCTACAGACTGTCTGCACACCACGTCTACGTCTCTACAGACTGTCTGCACGCCACCTCTACCGTCTCTACAGACTGTCTGCACGCAACCTCTACCGTCTCTACAGACTGTCTGCACGCCACCTCTACAGACTGTCTGCACGCCACCTCTACCGTCTCTACAGACTGTCTGCATGCCACCTCTACAGACTGTCTACACGCCACCTCTACAGACTGTCTGCACGCCACCTCTACCGTCTCTACAGACTGTCTGCACGCCTTTGTATTGTAATCTTTGTATTCAGATTTTAGATGATTTAATATAACTGCATAACATGTTCCTTTCATAGTCTGAACATGAAGCATATCTGCTCTATATGTCATGCTTATAACATCACACACATTCTCTAACTTTATATATTTTCTTTTTTCTTTCAGAGTGCATCTTAAAGGACAGAACAACGGAGGAACCAGGTGAGTCCTGATGATGTCACCCTCTGCCTGTCACGCGCTCAGTTTGACCCCACAGACCTCTACAGTCTATACAGACTGTCTGCACGCCACCTCTACCGTCTCTACAGACTTTCTGCACGCAACCTCTACCGTCTCTACAGACTGTCTGCACGCCACCTCTACGTCTCCACAGACTGTCTGTACGCCACCTCTACGTCTCTACAGACTGTCTGCATGCCGTCTCTACAGACTTTCTGCATGCCGTCTCTACAAACTGTCTGCATGCCACCTCTACCGTCTCTACAGACTGTCTGCACGACGTCTCTACAGACTGTCTGCACGCCACCTCTACCGTCTCTACAGACTGTCTGCACGCCACCTCTACCGTCTCTACAGACTGTCTGCACGCCGTCTCTACAGACTGTCTGCACGCCACCTCTACCGTCTCTACAGACTGTCTGCACGCCACCTCTACCGTCTCTACAGACTGTCTGCACGCAACCTCTACCGTCTCTACAGACTGTCTGTACGCAACCTCTACCGTCTCTACAGACTGTCTGCACGCCACCTCTACAGACTGTGTGCACGCCTTTGTATTGTAATCTTTGTATTCAGATTTCAGATGATTTAATATAACTGGATAAAATGTTCCTTTCATAGTCTGAACATGAAGCATATCTGCTCTATATGTCATGCTAATAACATCACACACATTCTCTAACTTTATATATTTTCTTTTTTCTTTCAGAGTGCATCTTAAAGGACAGAACAACGGAGGAACCAGGTGAGTCCTGATGATGTCACCCTCTGCCTGTCACGCGCTCAGTTTGACCCCACAGACCTCTACAGTCTATACAGACTGTCTGCACGCCACCTCTACCGTCTCTACAGACTTTCTGCACGCAACCTCTACCGTCTCTACAGACTGTCTGCACGCCACCTCTACGTCTCCACAGACTGTCTGTACGCCACCTCTACGTCTCTACAGACTGTCTGCATGCCGTCTCTACAGACTTTCTGCATGCCGTCTCTACAGACTGTCTGCATGCCACCTCTACCGTCTCTACAGACTGTCTGCACGACGTCTCTACAGACTGTCTGCACGCCACCTCTACCGTCTCTACAGACTGTCTGCACGCCACCTCTACCGTCTCTACAGACTGTCTGCACGCCGTCTCTACAGACTGTCTGCACGCCACCTCTACCGTCTCTACAGACTGTCTGCACGCCACCTCTACCGTCTCTACAGACTGTCTGCACGCAACCTCTACCGTCTCTACAGACTGTCTGTACGCAACCTCTACCGTCTCTACAGACTGTCTGCACGCCACCTCTACAGACTGTCTGCACGCCTTTGTATTGTAATCTTTGTATTCAGATTTCAGATGATTTAATATAACTGGATAAAATGTTCCTTTCATAGTCTGAACATGAAGCATATCTGCTCTATATGTCATGCTAATAACATCACACACATTCTCTAACTTTATATATTTTCTTTTTTCTTTCAGAGTGCATCTTGAAGGACAGAACAACGGAGGAACCAGGTGAGTCCTGTTGATGTCACCCTCTGCCTGTCACGCGCTCAGGTTGACCCCACAGACCTCTACAGTCTATACAGACTGTCTGCACGCCACCTCTACCGTCTCTACAGACTTTCTGCACGCAACCTCTACCGTCTCTACAGTCTGTCTGCACGCCGTCTCTACAGACTGTCTGCACGCCATCTCTACGTCTCTACAGACTGTCTGCACGCCACCTCTACCGTCTCTACAGACTTTCTGCACGCAACCTCTACCGTCTCTACAGACTGTTTGCACGCCGTCTCTACAGACTGTCTGCACGCCACCTCTACCGTCTCTACAGACTGTCTACACGCCACCTCTACGTCTCTACAGACTGTCTGCACGCCACCTCTACCGTCTCTACAGACTGTCTGCACGCCACCTCTACCGTCTCTACAGACTGTCTGCACGCCACCTCTACCGTCTCTACAAACTGTCTGCACGCCACCTTTACGTCTCCACAGACTGTCTGCATGCCGTCTCTACAGACTTTCTGCACGCCGTCTCTACAGACTGTCTGCACGCCACCTCTACCGTCTCTACAGACTGTCTGCACGACGTCTCTACAGACTGTCTGCACGCCACCTCTACGTCTCTACAGACTGTCTGCACGCCACCTCTACCGTCTCTACAGACTATCTGCACGACGTCTCTACAGACTGTCTGCACGCCACCTCTACGTCTCTACAGACTGTCTGCACGCCACCTCTACGTCTCTACAGACTGTCTGTACGCAAACTCTACCGTCTCTACAGACTGTCTGCACGCCACCTCTACAGACTGTCTGCACGCCACCTCTCCCGTCTCTACACGCAACCTCTACAGAATGTCTGCACGCCACCTCTACCGTCTCTAGAGACTGTCTGTACGCCGCCTCTACAGACTGTCTGCACGCCACCTCTACAGACAGTCTGCACGCCACCTCTACCGTCTCTACAGACTGTCTGCACGCCACCTCTGCGCCTCTACAGAATGTCTGCACGCCACCTCTACTGTCTCTACAGACTGTCTGCACACCACCTCTACGTCTCTACAGACTGTCTGCACGCCACCTCTACCGTCTCTACAGACTCTCTGCAAGCAACCTCTACCGTCTCTACAGACTGTCTGCATGCCACCTCTACAGACTGTCTACACGCCACCTCTAAAGACTGTCTGCACGCCACCTCTACCGTCTCTATAGACTGTCTGAAAGCCATCTTTACCGTCTCTACAGACTGTCTGCACGCCACCTCTACCATCTCTACAGACTGTCTGCACGCCTTTGTATTGTAATCTTTGTATTCAGATTTTAGATGATTTAATATAACTGCATAACATGTTCCTTTCATAGTCTGAACATGAAGCATATCTGCTCTATATGTCATGCTTATAACATCACACACATTCTCTAACTTTATATATTTTCTTTTTTCTTTCAGAGTGCATCTTAAAGGACAGAACAACGGAGGAACCAGGTGAGTCCTGATGATGTCACCCTCTGCCTGTCACGCGCTCAGGTTGACCCCACAGACCTCTACAGTCTATACAGACTGTCTGCACGCCACCTCTACCGTCTCTACAGACTTTCTGCACACAACCTCTACCGTCTCTACAGACTGTCTGCACGCCGTCTCTACAGACTGTCTGCACGCCACCTCTACCGTCTCTACAGAGTGTCTACACACCACCTCGACGTCTCTACAGACTGTCTGCACGCCACCTCTACCGTCTCTACAGACTGTCTGCACGCCACCTCTACCGTCTCTACAGACTGTCTGCACGCCACCTCTACCATCTCTACAGACTGTCTGCACGTCACTTCTTAAGTCTCTACAGACTGTCTGCATGCAACTACTACCGTCTCTACAGACTGTCTGCACGCCACCTCTACCGTCTCTACAGACTGTCTTCACGCCACCTCTACAGACTGTCTGCATGCCGTCTCTACAGACTTTCTGCACGCCACCTCTGCCGTCTCTACAGATTGTCTGCACGCCACCTCTACCGTCTCTACAGACTTTCTGCACGCAACCTCTACCGTCTCTACAGACTGTCTGCACGCCACCTCTACAGACTGTCTGCACGCCTTTCTATTGTAATCTTTGTATTCAGATTTCAGATTATTTAATATAACTGGATAAAATGTTCCTTTCATAGTCTGAACATGAAGCATATCTGCTCTATATGTCATGCTAATAACATCACACACATTCTCTGACTTTATATATTTTCTTTTTTCTTTCAGAGTACATCTTAAAGGACAGAACAACGGAGGAACCATGTGAATCCTGATGATGTGACCCTCTGCCTGTCACGCGCTCAGGTTGACCCCACAGACCTCTACAGTCTATACAGACTGTCTGCACGCCACCTCTACGTCTCTACAGACTGTCTGCACGCCACCTCTACCGTCTCTACAGACTGTCTGCACGCCACCTCTACCGTCTCTACAGACTGTCTGCACGCCACCTCTACCATCTCTACAGACTGTCTGCACGCCACCTCTACCATCTCTACAGACTGTCTGCACGCAGCCTCTACCGTCTCTACAGACTGTCTGCACGCCACCTCTAAAGACTGTCTGCACGCCACCTCTACAGACAGTCTGCACGCCACCTCTACCGTCTCTACAGACTGTCTGCACGCCACCTCTGCACCTCTACAGACTGTCTGCACGCCACCTCTACGTCTCTACAGACTGTCTGCACGCCACCTCTACCGTCTCTACAGACTGTCTGCACGCCACCTCTACCGTCTCTACAGACTGTCTGCACGCCACCTCTACCATCTCTACAGACTGTCTGCACGCAGCCTCTACCGTCTCTACAGACTGTCTGCACGCCACCTCTACAGACTGTCTGCACGCCACCTCTACAGACTGTCTGCACGCCTTTGTATTGTAATCTTTGTATTCAGATTTCAGATGATTTAATATAACTGGATAAAATGTTCCTTTCATAGTCTGAACATGAAGCATATCTGCTCTATATGTCATGCTAATAACATCACACACATTCTCTAACTTTATATATTTTCTTTTTTCTTTCAGAGTGCATCTTGAAGGACAGAACAACGGAGGAACCAGGTGAGTCCTGTTGATGTCACCCTCTGCCTGTCACGCGCTCAGGTTGACCCCACAGACCTCTACAGTCTATACAGACTGTCTGCACGCCACCTCTACCGTCTCTACAGACTTTCTGCACGCAACCTCTACCGTCTCTACAGACTGTCTGCACGCCACCTCTACGTCTCCACAGACTGTCTGTACGCCACCTCTACGTCTCTACAGACTGTCTGCATGCCGTCTCTACAGACTTTCTGCATGCCGTCTCTACAGACTGTCTGCACGCCACCTCTACCGTCTCTACAGACTGTCTGCACGACGTCTCTACAGACTGTCTGCACGCCACCTCTACCGTCTCTACAGACTGTCTGCACGCCACCTCTACCGTCTCTACAGACTGTCTGCACGCCACCTCTACCGTCTCTACAGACTGTCTGCACGCCACCTCTACCGTCTCTACAGACTGTCTGCACGCAACCTCTACCGTCTCTACAGACTGTCTGTACGCAACCTCTACCGTCTCTACAGACTGTCTGCACGCCACCTCTACAGACTGTCTGCACGCTTTTGTATTGTAATCTTTGTATTCAGATTTCAGATGATTTAATATAACTGGATAAAATGTTCCTTTCATAGTCTGAACATGAAGCATATCTGCTCTATATGTCATGCTAATAACATCACACACATTCTCTAACTTTATATATTTTCTTTTTTCTTTCAGAGTGCATCTTGAAGGACAGAACAACGGAGGAACCAGGTGAGTCCTGTTGATGTCACCCTCTGCCTGTCACGCGCTCAGGTTGACCCCACAGACCTCTACAGTCTATACAGACTGTCTGCACGCCACCTCTACCGTCTCTACAGACTTTCTGCACGCAACCTCTACCGTCTCTACAGACTGTCTGCACGCCACCTCTACGTCTCCACAGACTGTCTGTACGCCACCTCTACGTCTCTACAGACTGTCTGCATGCCGTCTCTACAGACTTTCTGCATGCCGTCTCTACAGACTGTCTGCACGCCACCTCTACCGTCTCTACAGACTGTCTGCACGACGTCTCTACAGACTGTCTGCACGCCACCTCTACCGTCTCTACAGGCTGTCTGCACGCCACCTCTACCGTCTCTACAGACTGTCTGCACGCCACCTCTACCGTCTCTACAGACTGTCTGCACGCCACCTCTACCGTCTCTACAGACTGTCTGCACGCAACCTCTACCGTCTCTACAGACTGTCTGTACGCAACCTCTACCGTCTCTACAGACTGTCTGCACGCCACCTCTACAGACTGTCTGCACGCTTTTGTATTGTAATCTTTGTATTCAGATTTCAGATGATTTAATATAACTGGATAAAATGTTCCTTTCATAGTCTGAACATGAAGCATATCTGCTCTATATGTCATGCTAATAACATCACACACATTCTCTAACTTTATATATTTTCTTTTTTCTTTCAGAGTGCATCTTGAAGGACAGAACAACGGAGGAACCAGGTGAGTCCTGTTGATGTCACCCTCTGCCTGTCACGCGCTCAGGTTGACCCCACAGACCTCTACAGTCTATACAGACTGTCTGCACGCCACCTCTACCGTCTCTACAGACTTTCTGCACGCAACCTCTACCGTCTCTACAGACTGTCTGCACGCCGTCTCTACAGACTGTCTGCACGCCACCTCTACGTCTCTACAGACTGTCTGCACGCCACCTCTACCGTCTCTACAGACTTTCTGCACGCAACCTCTACCGTCTCTACAGACTGTTTGCACGCCGTCTCTACAGACTGTCTGCACGCCACCTCTACCGTCTCTACAGACTGTCTACACGCCACCTCTACGTCTCTACAGACTGTCTGCACGCCACCTCTACCGTCTCTACAGACTGTCTGCACGCCACCTCTACCGTCTCTACAAACTGTCTGCACGCCACCTTTACGTCTCCACAGACTGTCTGCATGCCGTCTCTACAGACTTTCTGCACGCCGTCTCTACAGACTGTCTGCACGCCACCTCTACCGTCTCTACAGACTGTCTGCACGACGTCTCTACAGACTGTCTGCACGCCACCTCTACGTCTCTACAGACTGTCTGCACGCCACCTCTACCGTCTCTACAGACTATCTGCACGACGTCTCTACAGACTGTCTGCACGCCACCTCTACGTCTCTACAGACTGTCTGCACGCCACCTCCACCGTCTCTACAGACTGTCTGCACGCAACCTCTACCGTCTCTACAGACTGTCTGCACGCCACCTCTACAGACTGTCTGCACGCAACCTCTACCGTCTCTACAGACTGTCTGCACGCCACCTCTACAGACTGTCTGCACGCCACCTCTACAGACTGTCTGCATGCCACCTCTACTGTCTCTACAGACTGTCTGCACACCACCTCTACGTCTCTACAGACTGTCTGCACGCCACCTCTACCGTCTCTACAGACTGTCTGCACGCCACCTCTACAGACTGTCTGCACTCCACCTCTACCGTCTCTACAGACTGTCTGCATGCCACCTCTACAGACTGTCTACACGCCACCTCTAAAGACTGTCTGCACGCCACCTCTACCGTCTCTATAGACTGTCTGAAAGCCATCTTTACCGTCTCTACAGACTGTCTGCACGCCACCTCTACCGTCTCTACAGACTGTCTGCACGCCTTTGTATTGTAATCTTTGTATTCAGATTTTAGATGATTTAATATAACTGCATAACATGTTCCTTTCATAGTCTGAACATGAAGCATATCTGCTCTATATGTCATGCTTATAACATCACACACATTCTCTAACTTTATATATTTTCTTTTTTCTTTCAGAGTGCATCTTAAAGGACAGAACAACGGAGGAACCAGGTGAGTCTTGATGATGTCACCCTCTGCCTGTCACGCGCTCAGTTTGACCCCACAGACCTCTACAGTCTATACAGACTGTCTGTACGCCACCTCTACGTCTCTACAGACTGTCTGCATGCCGTCTCTACAGACTTTCTGCATGCCGTCTCTACAGACTGTCTGCATGCCACCTCTACCGTCTCTACAGACTGTCTGCACGACGTCTCTACAGACTGTCTGCACGCCACCTCTACGTCTCTACAGACTGTCTGCACGCCACCTCTACCGTCTCTACAGACTTTCTGCACGCAACCTCTACCGTCTCTACAGACTGTTTGCACGCCGTCTCTACAGACTGTCTGCACGCCACCTCTACCGTCTCTACAGACTGTCTACACGCCACCTCTACGTCTCTACAGACTGTCTGCACGCCACCTCTACCGTCTCTACAGACTGTCTGCACGCCACCTCTACCGTCTCTACAGACTGTCTGCACGCCACCTTTACGTCTCCACAGACTGTCTGCATGCCGTCTCTACAGACTTTCTGCACGCCGTCTCTACAGACTGTCTGCACGCCACCTCTACCGTCTCTACAGACTGTCTGCACGACGTCTCTACAGACTGTCTGCACGCCACCTCTACGTCTCTACAGACTGTCTGCACGCCACCTCTACCGTCTCTACAGACTATCTGCACGACGTCTCTACAGACTGTCTGCACGCCACCTCTACGTCTCTACAGACTGTCTGCACGCCACCTCTACCGTCTCTACAGACTGTCTGCACGCAACCTCTACCGTCTCTACAGACTGTCTGCACGCCACCTCTACAGACTGTCTGCACGCCACCTCTACAGACTGTCTGCATGCCACCTCTACCGTCTCTACAGACTGTCTGCACGACGTCTCTACAGACTGTCTGCACGCCACCTCTACGTCTCTACAGACTGTCTGCACGCCACCTCTACCGTCTCTACAGACTTTCTGCACGCAACCTCTACCGTCTCTACAGACTGTTTGCACGCCGTCTCTACAGACTGTCTGCACGCCACCTCTACCGTCTCTACAGACTGTCTACACGCCACCTCTACGTCTCTACAGACTGTCTGCACGCCACCTCTACCGTCTCTACAGACTGTCTGCACGCCACCTCTACCGTCTCTACAGACTGTCTGCACGCCACCTTTACGTCTCCACAGACTGTCTGCATGCCGTCTCTACAGACTTTCTGCACGCCGTCTCTACAGACTGTCTGCACGCCACCTCTACCGTCTCTACAGACTGTCTGCACGACGTCTCTACAGACTGTCTGCACGCCACCTCTACGTCTCTACAGACTGTCTGCACGCCACCTCTACCGTCTCTACAGACTATCTGCACGACGTCTCTACAGACTGTCTGCACGCCACCTCTACGTCTCTACAGACTGTCTGCACGCCACCTCTACCGTCTCTACAGACTGTCTGCACGCAACCTCTACCGTCTCTACAGACTGTCTGCACGCCACCTCTACAGACTGTCTGCACGCCACCTCTACAGACTGTCTGCATGCCACCTCTACTGTCTCTACAGACTGTCTGCATGCCACCTCTACTGTCTCTACAGACTGTCTGCACACCACCTCTACGTCTCTACAGACTGTCTGCACGCCACCTCTACCGTCTCTACAGACTGTCTGCACGCAACCTCTACCGTCTCTACAGACTGTCTGCACGCCACCTCTACAGACTGTCTGCACGCCACCTCTACCGTCTCTACAGACTGTCTGCATGCCACCTCTACAGACTGTCTACACGCCACCTCTACAGACTGTCTGCACGCCACCTCTACCGTCTCTACAGACTGTCTGCACGCCTTTGTATTGTAATCTTTGTATTCAGATTTTAGATGATTTAATATAACTGCATAACATGTTCCTTTCATAGTCTGAACATGAAGCATATCTGCTCTATATGTCATGCTTATAACATCACACACATTCTCTAACTTTATATATTTTCTTTTTTCTTTCAGAGTGCATCTTAAAGGACAGAACAACGGAGGAACCAGGTGAGTCCTGATGATGTCACCCTCTGCCTGTCACGCGCTCAGTTTGACCCCACAGACCTCTACAGTCTATACAGACTGTCTGCACGCCACCTCTACCGTCTCTACAGACTTTCTGCACGCAACCTCTACCGTCTCTACAGACTGTCTGCACGCCACCTCTACGTCTCCACAGACTGTCTGTACGCCACCTCTACGTCTCTACAGACTGTCTGCATGCCGTCTCTACAGACTTTCTGCATGCCGTCTCTACAAACTGTCTGCATGCCACCTCTACCGTCTCTACAGACTGTCTGCACGACGTCTCTACAGACTGTCTGCACGCCACCTCTACCGTCTCTACAGACTGTCTGCACGCCACCTCTACCGTCTCTACAGACTGTCTGCACGCCGTCTCTACAGACTGTCTGCACGCCACCTCTACCGTCTCTACAGACTGTCTGCACGCCACCTCTACCGTCTCTACAGACTGTCTGCACGCAACCTCTACCGTCTCTACAGACTGTCTGTACGCAACCTCTACCGTCTCTACAGACTGTCTGCACGCCACCTCTACAGACTGTGTGCACGCCTTTGTATTGTAATCTTTGTATTCAGATTTCAGATGATTTAATATAACTGGATAAAATGTTCCTTTCATAGTCTGAACATGAAGCATATCTGCTCTATATGTCATGCTAATAACATCACACACATTCTCTAACTTTATATATTTTCTTTTTTCTTTCAGAGTGCATCTTAAAGGACAGAACAACGGAGGAACCAGGTGAGTCCTGATGATGTCACCCTCTGCCTGTCACGCGCTCAGTTTGACCCCACAGACCTCTACAGTCTATACAGACTGTCTGCACGCCACCTCTACCGTCTCTACAGACTTTCTGCACGCAACCTCTACCGTCTCTACAGACTGTCTGCACGCCACCTCTACGTCTCCACAGACTGTCTGTACGCCACCTCTACGTCTCTACAGACTGTCTGCATGCCGTCTCTACAGACTTTCTGCATGCCGTCTCTACAGACTGTCTGCATGCCACCTCTACCGTCTCTACAGACTGTCTGCACGACGTCTCTACAGACTGTCTGCACGCCACCTCTACCGTCTCTACAGACTGTCTGCACGCCACCTCTACCGTCTCTACAGACTGTCTGCACGCCGTCTCTACAGACTGTCTGCACGCCACCTCTACCGTCTCTACAGACTGTCTGCACGCCACCTCTACCGTCTCTACAGACTGTCTGCACGCAACCTCTACCGTCTCTACAGACTGTCTGTACGCAACCTCTACCGTCTCTACAGACTGTCTGCACGCCACCTCTACAGACTGTCTGCACGCCTTTGTATTGTAATCTTTGTATTCAGATTTCAGATGATTTAATATAACTGGATAAAATGTTCCTTTCATAGTCTGAACATGAAGCATATCTGCTCTATATGTCATGCTAATAACATCACACACATTCTCTAACTTTATATATTTTCTTTTTTCTTTCAGAGTGCATCTTGAAGGACAGAACAACGGAGGAACCAGGTGAGTCCTGTTGATGTCACCCTCTGCCTGTCACGCGCTCAGGTTGACCCCACAGACCTCTACAGTCTATACAGACTGTCTGCACGCCACCTCTACCGTCTCTACAGACTTTCTGCACGCAACCTCTACCGTGTCTACAGTCTGTCTGCACGCCGTCTCTACAGACTGTCTGCACGCCATCTCTACGTCTCTACAGACTGTCTGCACGCCACCTCTACCGTCTCTACAGACTTTCTGCACGCAACCTCTACCGTCTCTACAGACTGTTTGCACGCCGTCTCTACAGACTGTCTGCACGCCACCTCTACCGTCTCTACAGACTGTCTACACGCCACCTCTACGTCTCTACAGACTGTCTGCACGCCACCTCTACCGTCTCTACAGACTGTCTGCACGCCACCTCTACCGTCTCTACAGACTGTCTGCACGCCACCTCTACCGTCTCTACAAACTGTCTGCACGCCACCTTTACGTCTCCACAGACTGTCTGCATGCCGTCTCTACAGACTTTCTGCACGCCGTCTCTACAGACTGTCTGCACGCCACCTCTACCGTCTCTACAGACTGTCTGCACGACGTCTCTACAGACTGTCTGCACGCCACCTCTACGTCTCTACAGACTGTCTGCACGCCACCTCTACCGTCTCTACAGACTATCTGCACGACGTCTCTACAGACTGTCTGCACGCCACCTCTACGTCTCTACAGACTGTCTGCACGCCACCTCTACGTCTCTACAGACTGTCTGTACGCAAACTCTACCGTCTCTACAGACTGTCTGCACGCCACCTCTACAGACTGTCTGCACGCCACCTCTCCCGTCTCTACACGCAACCTCTACAGAATGTCTGCACGCCACCTCTACCGTCTCTAGAGACTGTCTGTACGCCGCCTCTACAGACTGTCTGCACGCCACCTCTACAGACAGTCTGCACGCCACCTCTACCGTCTCTACAGACTGTCTGCACGCCACCTCTGCGCCTCTACAGAATGTCTGCACGCCACCTCTACTGTCTCTACAGACTGTCTGCACACCACCTCTACGTCTCTACAGACTGTCTGCACGCCACCTCTACCGTCTCTACAGACTGTCTGCAAGCAACCTCTACCGTCTCTACAGACTGTCTGCATGCCACCTCTACAGACTGTCTACACGCCACCTCTAAAGACTGTCTGCACGCCACCTCTACCGTCTCTATAGACTGTCTGAAAGCCATCTTTACCGTCTCTACAGACTGTCTGCACGCCACCTCTACCATCTCTACAGACTGTCTGCACGCCTTTGTATTGTAATCTTTGTATTCAGATTTTAGATGATTTAATATAACTGCATAACATGTTCCTTTCATAGTCTGAACATGAAGCATATCTGCTCTATATGTCATGCTTATAACATCACACACATTCTCTAACTTTATATATTTTCTTTTTTCTTTCAGAGTGCATCTTAAAGGACAGAACAACGGAGGAACCAGGTGAGTCCTGATGATGTCACCCTCTGCCTGTCACGCGCTCAGGTTGACCCCACAGACCTCTACAGTCTATACAGACTGTCTGCACGCCACCTCTACCGTCTCTACAGACTTTCTGCACACAACCTCTACCGTCTCTACAGACTGTCTGCACGCCGTCTCTACAGACTGTCTGCACGCCACCTCTACCGTCTCTACAGAGTGTCTACACACCACCTCGACGTCTCTACAGACTGTCTGCACGCCACCTCTACCGTCTCTACAGACTGTCTGCACGCCACCTCTACCGTCTCTACAGACTGTCTGCACGCCACCTCTACCATCTCTACAGACTGTCTGCACGTCACTTCTTAAGTCTCTACAGACTGTCTGCATGCAACTACTACCGTCTCTACAGACTGTCTGCACGCCACCTCTACCGTCTCTACAGACTGTCTTCACGCCACCTCTACAGACTGTCTGCATGCCGTCTCTACAGACTTTCTGCACGCCACCTCTGCCGTCTCTACAGATTGTCTGCACGCCACCTCTACCGTCTCTACAGACTTTCTGCACGCAACCTCTACCGTCTCTACAGACTGTCTGCACGCCACCTCTACAGACTGTCTGCACGCCTTTCTATTGTAATCTTTGTATTCAGATTTCAGATTATTTAATATAACTGGATAAAATGTTCCTTTCATAGTCTGAACATGAAGCATATCTGCTCTATATGTCATGCTAATAACATCACACACATTCTCTGACTTTATATATTTTCTTTTTTCTTTCAGAGTACATCTTAAAGGACAGAACAACGGAGGAACCATGTGAATCCTGATGATGTGACCCTCTGCCTGTCACGCGCTCAGGTTGACCCCACAGACCTCTACAGTCTATACAGACTGTCTGCACGCCACCTCTACGTCTCTACAGACTGTCTGCACGCCACCTCTACCGTCTCTACAGACTGTCTGCACGCCACCTCTACCGTCTCTACAGACTGTCTGCACGCCACCTCTACCATCTCTACAGACTGTCTGCACGCCACCTCTACCATCTCTACAGACTGTCTGCACGCAGCCTCTACCGTCTCTACAGACTGTCTGCACGCCACCTCTAAAGACTGTCTGCACGCCACCTCTACAGACAGTCTGCACGCCACCTCTACCGTCTCTACAGACTGTCTGCACGCCACCTCTGCACCTCTACAGACTGTCTGCACGCCACCTCTACGTCTCTACAGACTGTCTGCACGCCACCTCTACCGTCTCTACAGACTGTCTGCACGCCACCTCTACCGTCTCTACAGACTGTCTGCACGCCACCTCTACCATCTCTACAGACTGTCTGCACGCAGCCTCTACCGTCTCTACAGACTGTCTGCACGCCACCTCTAAAGACTGTCTGCACGCCACCTCTACAGACAGTCTGCACGCCACCTCTACCGTCTCTACAGACTGTCTGCGCGCCACCTCTGCACCTCTACAGACTGTCTGCACGCCACTTCTACCGTCTCTACAGACTGTCTGCACGCCACCTCTACCGTCTCTACAGACTGTCTGCACGCCACCTCTACCGTCTCTACAAACTGTCTGCACGCCACCTCTACGTTTCCACAGACTTTCTGTACGCCACCTCTACGTCTCTACAAACTGTCTGCACGCCACCTCTACGTCTCCACAGACTGTCTGCATGCCGTCTCTACAGACTTTCTGCACGCCACCTCTACAGACTGTCTGCACGCCACCTCTCCCGTCTCTACAGACTGTCTGCACGCAACCTCTACAGACTGTCTGCACGCCACCTCTACCGTCTCTAGAGACTGTCTGCACGCCGCCTCTACAGACTGTCTGCACGCCACCTCTACAGACAGTCTGCACGCCACCTCTACCGTCTCTACAGACTGTCTGCACGCCACCTCTACGTCTCTATAGACAGTCTGCATGCAACCTCTACCGTCTCTACAGACTGTCTGCATGCCACCTCTACCGTCTCTACAGACTGTCTGCACGCCACCTCTACAGACTGTCTGCATGCCGTCTCTACAGACTTTCTGCACGCCACCTCTCCCGTCTCTACAGACTGTCTGCACGCCACCTCTACCGTCTCTACAGACTGTCTGCACGCCGTCTCTACAGACTGTCTGCACGCCACCTCTACCGTCTCTACAGACTGTCTGCACGCCACCTCTACCGTCTCTACAGACTGTCTGCACGCAACCTCTACCGTCTCTACAGACTGTCTGTACGCAACCTCTACCGTCTCTACAGACTGTCTGCACGCCACCTCTACAGACTGTCTGCACGCCTTTGTATTGTAATCTTTGTATTCAGATTTCAGATGATTTAATATAACTGGATAAAATGTTCCTTTCATAGTCTGAACATGAAGCATATCTGCTCTATATGTCATGCTAATAACATCACACACATTCTCTAACTTTATATATTTTCTTTTTTCTTTCAGAGTGCATCTTGAAGGACAGAACAACGGAGGAACCAGGTGAGTCCTGTTGATGTCACCCTCTGCCTGTCACGCGCTCAGGTTGACCCCACAGACCTCTACAGTCTATACAGACTGTCTGCACGCCACCTCTACCGTCTCTACAGACTTTCTGCACGCAACCTCTACCATCTCTACAGACTGTCTGCACGCCGTCTCTACAGACTGTCTGCACGCCACCTCTACCGTCTCTACAGACTTTCTGCACGCCGTCTCTACAGACTGTCTGCACGCCACCTCTACCGTCTCTACAGACTGTCTGCACGACGTCTCTACAGACTGTCTGCACTCCACCTCTACGTCTCTACAGACTGTCTGCACGCCACCTCTACCGTCTCTACAGACTATCTGCACGACGTCTCTACAGACTGTCTGCACGCCACCTCTACGTCTCTACAGACTGTCTGCACGCCACCTCTACGTCTCTACAGACTGTCTGTACGCAACCTCTACCGTCTCTACAGACTGTCTGCACGCCACCTCTACAGACTGTCTGCACGCCACCTCTCCCGTCTCTACAGACTGTCTGCACGCAACCTCTACAGACTGTCTGCACGCCACCTCTACCGTCTCTAGAGACTGTCTGCACGCCGCCTCTACAGACTGTCTGCACGCCGTCTCTACAGACTGTCTGCACGCCACCTCTACCGTCTCTACAGAGTGTCTACACACCACCTCGATGTCTCTACAGACTGTCTGCACGCCACCTCTACCGTCTCTACAGACTGTCTGCACGCCACCTCTACCGTCTCTACAGACTGTCTGCACGCCACCTCTACCATCTCTACAGACTGTCTGCACGCAGCCTCTACCGTCTCTACAGACTGTCTGCACGCCACCTCTAAAGACTGTCTGCACGCCACCTCTACAGACAGTCTGCACGCCACCTCTACCGTCTCTACAGACTGTCTGCACGCCACCTCTGCACCTCTACAGACTGTCTGCACGCCACTTCTACCGTCTCTACAGACTGTCTGCACGCCACCTCTACCGTCTCTACAGACTGTCTGCACGCCGTCTCTACAGACTGTCTGCACGCCACCTCTACCGTCCCTACAGACTGTCTGCACGCCACCTCTACCGTCTCTACAGACTGTCTGCACGCAACCTCTACCGTCTCTACAGACTGTCTGTACGCAACCTCTACCGTCTCTACAGACTGTCTGCACGCCACCTCTACAGACTGTCTGCACGCCTTTGTATTGCAATCTTTGTATTCAGGTTTCAGATGATTTAATATAACTGGATAAAATGTTCCTTTCATAGTCTGAACATGAAGCATATCTGCTCTATATGTCATGCTAATAACATCACACACATTCTCTAACTTTATATATTTTCTTTTTTCTTTCAGAGTGCATCTTGAAGGACAGAACAACGGAGGAACCAGGTGAGTCCTGTTGATGTCACCCTCTGCCTGTCACGCGCTCAGGTTGACCCCACAGACCTCTACAGTCTATACAGACTTTCTGCATGCCACCTCTACCGTCTCTACAGACTTTCTGCACGCAACCTCTACCGTCTCTACAGACTGTCTGCACGCCGTCTCTACAGACTGTCTGCACGCCACCTCTACGTCTCTACAGACTGTCTGCACGCCACCTCTACCGTCTCTACAGACTGTCTGTACGCCACCTCTACCGTCTCTACAGACTGTCTGCACGCCACCTCTACCATCTCTACAGACTGTCTGCACGCAGCCTCTACCGTCTCTACAGACTGTCTGCACGCCACCTCTACCGTCTCTACAGACTTTATGCACGCAACCTCTACCGTCTCTACAGACTGTCTGCACGCCGTCTCTACAGACTGTCTGCACGCCACCTCTACCGTCTCTACAGACTTTCGGCACGCAACCTCTACCGTCTCTACAGACTGTTTGCACGCCGTCTCTACAGACTGTCTGCACGCCACCTCTACCGTCTCTACAGACTGTCTACACGCCACCTCTACGTCTCTACAGACTGTCTGCACGCCACCTCTACCGTCTCTACAGACTGTCTGCACGCCACCTCTACCGTCTCTACAGACTGTCTGCACGCCACCTCTACCGTCTCTACAAACTGTCTGCACGCCACCTTTACGTCTCCACAGACTGTCTGCATGCCGTCTCTACAGACTTTCTGCACGCCGTCTCTACAGACTGTCTGCACGCCACCTCTACCGTCTCTACAGACTGTCTGCACGACGTCTCTACAGACTGTCTGCACGCCACCTCTACGTCTCTACAGACTGTCTGCACGCCACCTCTACCGTCTCTACAGACTATCTGCACGACGTCTCTACAGACTGTCTGCACGCCACCTCTACGTCTCTACAGACTGTATGTACGCAACCTCTACCGTCTCTACAGACTGTCTGCACGCCACCTCTACAGACTGTCTGCACGCCACCTCTCCCGTCTCTACAGACTGTCTGCACGCAACCTCTACAGACTGTCTGCACGCCACCTCTACCGTCTCTAGAGACTGTCTGCACGCCGCCTCTACAGACTGTCTGCACGCCACCTCTACAGACAGTCTGCACGCCACCTCTACCGTCTCTACAGACTGTCTGCACGCCACCTCTGCGCCTCTACAGAATGTCTGCACGCCACTTCTACCGTCTCTACAGACTGTCTGCACGCCACCTCTACAGACTGTCTGCATGCCACCTCTACTGTCTCTACAGACTGTCTGCACACCACCTCTACGTCTCTACAGACTGTCTGCACGCCACCTCCACCGTCTCTACAGACTGTCTGCACGCAACCTCTACCGTCTCTACAGACTGTCTGCATGCCACCTCTACAGACTGTCTACACGCCACCTCTAAAGACTGTCTGCACGCCACCTCTACCGTCTCTATAGACTGTCTGAAAGCCATCTTTACCGTCTCTACAGACTGTCTGCACGCCACCTCTACCGTCTCTACAGACTGTCTGCATGCCTTTGTATTGTAATCTTTGTATTCAGATTTTAGATGATTTAATATAACTGCATAACATGTTCCTTTCATAGTCTGAACATGAAGCATATCTGCTCTATATGTCATGCTTATAACATCACACACATTCTCTAACTTTATATATTTTCTTTTAGAGTGCATCTTAAAGGACAGAACAACGGAGGAACCAGGTGAGTCCTGTTGATGTCACCCTCTGCCTGTCACGCGCTCAGGTTGACCCCACAGACCTCTACAGTCTATACAGACTGTCTGCACGCCACCTCTACCGTCTCTACAGACTTTCTGCACGCAACCTCTACCGTCTCTACAGACTGTCTGCACGCCGTCTCTACAGACTGTCTGCACGCCACCTCTACCGTCTCTACAGAGTGTCTACACACCACCTCGACGTCTCTAGAGACTGTCTGCACGCCACCTCTACCGTCTCTACAGACTGTCTGTACGCCACCTCTACGTCTCTACAGACTGTCTGCATGCCGTCTCTACAGACTTTCTGCATGCCGTCTCTACAGACTGTCTAAACGCCACCTCTACCGTCTCTACAGACTGTCTGCACGACGTCTCTACAGACTGTCTGCACGCCACCTCTACGTCTCTACAGACTGTCTGCACGCCACCTCTACCGTCTCTACAGACTGTCTGCACGACGTCTCTACAGACTGTCTGCACGCCACCTCTACGTCTCTACAGACTGTCTGCACGCCACCTCTACCGTCTCTACAGACTGTCTGCACGCAACCTCTACCGTCTCTAGAGACTGTCTGTACGCCGTCTCTACAGACTGTCTGTACGCCACCTCTACGTCTCTACAGACTGTCTGCACACCGTCTCTACAGACTGTCTGTACGCCACCTCTACGTCTCTACAGACTGTCTGTACACCGTCTCTACAGACTGTCTGCACGTCACCTCTTAAGTCTCTACAGACTGTCTGCATGCAACTACTACCGTCTCTACAGACTGTCTGCACGCCACCTCTACCGTCTCTAGAGACTGTCTTCACGCCACCTCTACAGACTGTCTGCATGCCGTCTCTACAGACTTTCTGCACGCCACCTCTGCCGTCTCTACAGATTGTCTGCACGCCACCTCTACCGTCTCTACAGACTGTCTGCACGCAACCTCTACCGTCTCTACAGACTGTCTGCACGCCACCTCTACAGACTGTCTGCACGCCTTTGTATTGTAATCTTTGTATTCAGATTTCAGATGATTTAATATAACTGGATAAAATGTTCCTTTCATAGTCTGAACATGAAGCATATCTGCTCTATATGTCATGCTAATAACATCACACACATTCTCTGACTTTATATATTTTCTTTTTTCTTTCAGAGTACATCTTAAAGGACAGAACAACGGAGGAACCAGGTGAATCCTGATGATGTGACCCTCTGCCTGTCACGCGCTCAGGTTGACCCCACAGACCTCTACAGTCTATACAGACTGTCTGCACGCCACCTCTACCGTCTCTACAAACTGTCTGCACGCCACCTCTACGTTTCCACAGACTGTCTGTACGCCACCTCTACGTCTCTACAAACTGTCTGCACGCCACCTCTACGTCTCCACAGACTGTCTGCATGCCGTCTCTACAGACTTTCTGCACGCCACCTCTACAGACTGTCTGCACGCCACCTCTCCCGTCTCTACAGACTGTCTGCACGCAACCTCTACAGACTGTCTGCACGCCACCTCTACCGTCTCTAGAGACTGTCTGCACGCCGCCTCTACAGACTGTCTGCACGCCACCTCTACAGACAGTCTGCACGCCACCTCTACCGTCTCTACAGACTGTCTGCACGCCACCTCTACGTCTCTATAGACAGTCTGCATGCAACCTCAACCGTCTCTACAGACTGTCTGCATGCCACCTCTACCGTCTCTACAGACTGTCTGCACGCCACCTCTACAGACTGTCTGCATGCCGTCTCTACAGACTTTCTGCACGCCACCTCTCCCGTCTCTACAGACTGTCTGCACGCCACCTCTACCGTCTCTAGAGACTGTCTGCACGCCGCCTCTACAGACTGTCTGCACGACACCTCTACAGACAGTCTGCACGCCACCTCTACCGTCTCTACAGACTGTCTGCACGCCACCTCTGCGCCTCTACAGAATGTCTGCACGCCACTTCTACCGTCTCTACAGACTGTCTGCACGCCACCTCTACAGACTGTCTGCATGCCACCTCTACTGTCTCTACAGACTGTCTGCACACCACCTCCACGTCTCTACAGACTGTCTGCACGCCACCTCTACCGTCTCTACAGACTGTCTGCACGCAACCTCTACCGTCTCTACAGACTGTCTGCATGCCACCTCTACAGACTGTCTACACGCCACCTCTAAAGACTGTCTGCACGCCACCTCTACCGTCTCTATAGACTGTCTGAAAGCCATCTTTACCGTCTCTACAGACTGTCTGCACGCCACCTCTACCGTCTCTACAGACTGTCTGCACGCCTTTGTATTGTAATCTTTGTATTCAGATTTTAGATGATTTAATATAACTGCATAACATGTTCCTTTCATAGTCTGAACATGAAGCATATCTGCTCTATATGTCATGCTTATAACATCACACACATTCTCTAACTTTATATATTTTCTTTTTTCTTTCAGAGTGCATCTTGAAGGACAGAACAACGGAGGAACCAGGTGAGTCCTGTTGATGTCACCCTCTGCCTGTCACGCGCTCAGGTTGACCCCACAGACCTCTACAGTCTATACAGACTGTCTGCTCGCCACCTCTACCGTCTCTACAGACTTTCTGCACGCAACCTCTACCGTCTCTACAGACTGTCTGCACGCCGTCTCTACAGACTGTCTGCACGCCACCTCTACCGTCTCTACAGAGTGTCTACACACCACCTCGACGTCTCTAGAGACTGTCTGCACGCCACCTCTACCGTCTCTACAGACTGTCTGTACGCCACCTCTACGTCTCTACAGACTGTCTGCATGCCGTCTCTACAGACTTTCTGCATGCCGTCTCTACAGACTGTCTGCACGCCACCTCTACCGTCTCTACAGACTGTCTGCACGACGTCTCTACAGACTGTCTGCACGCCACCTCTACGTCTCTACAGACTGTCTGCACGCCATCTCTACCGTCTCTACAGACTGTCTGCACGCAACCTCTACCGTCTCTACAGACTGTCTGCACGCCACCTCTACAGACTGTGTGCACGCCACCTCTCCCGTCTCTACAGACTGTCTGCACGCAACCTCTACAGACTGTCTGCACGCCACCTCTACCGTCTCTAGAGACTGTCTGCACGCCGTCTCTACAGACTGTCTGTACGCCACCTCTACGTCTCTACAGACTGTCTGCACACCGTCTCTACAGACTGTCTGCACGCAACCTCTACAGACTGTCTGCACGCCACCTCTACCGTCTCTAGAGACTGTCTGTACGCCGTCTCTACAGACTGTCTGTACGCCACCTCTACGTCTCTACAGACTGTCTGCACACCGTCTCTACAGACTGTCTGTACGCCACCTCTACGTCTCTACAGACTGTCTGCACACCGTCTCTACAGACTGTCTGCACGTCACTTCTTAAGTCTCTACAGACTGTCTGCATGCAACTACTACCGTCTCTACAGACTGTCTGCACGCCACCTCTACCGTCTCTACAGACTGTCTTCACGCCACCTCTACAGACTGTCTGCATGCCGTCTCTACAGACTTTCTGCATGCCACCTCTGCCGTCTCTACAGATTGTCTGCACGCCACCTCTACCGTCTCTACAGACTGTCTGCACGCAACCTCTACCGTCTCTACAGACTGTCTGCACGCCACCTCTACAGACTGTCTGCACGCCTTTGTATTGTAATCTTTGTATTCAGATTTCAGATGATTTAATATAACTGGATAAAATGTTCCTTTCATAGTCTGAACATGAAGCATATCTGCTCTATATGTCATGCTAATAACATCACACACATTCTCTGACTTTATATATTTTCTTTTTTCTTTCAGAGTACATCTTAAAGGACAGAACAACGGAGGAACCAGGTGAATCCTGATGATGTGACCCTCTGCCTGTCACGCGCTCAGGTTGACCCCACAGACCTCTACAGTCTATACAGACTATCTGCACGCCACCTCTACCGTCTCTACAGACTTTCTGCACGCAACCTCTACCGTCTCTACAGACTGTCTGCACGCCGTCTCTACAGACTGTCTGCACGCCACCTCTACCGTCTCTACAGACTGTCTGCACGCCACCTCTACCGTCTCTACAAACTGTCTGCACGCCACCTCTACGTTTCCACAGACTGTCTGTACGCCACCTCTACGTCTCTACAAACTGTCTGCACGCCACCTCTACGTCTCCACAGACTGTCTGCATGCCGTCTCTACAGACTTTCTGCACGCCACCTCTACAGACTGTCTGCACGCCACCTCTCCCGTCTCCACAGACTGTCTGCACGCCACCTCTACAGACTATCTACACGCCACCTCTACGTCTCTACAGACTGTCTGCACGCCACCTCTATCGTCTCTACAGACTGTCTGCACGCCACCTCTACCGTCTCTACAGACTGTCTGCACGCAACCTCTACAGACTGTCTGCACGCAACCTCTACCGTCTCTACAGACTGTCTGCACGCCGACTCTACAGACTTTTTGCACGCCACCTCTACCGTCTCTACAGACTGTCTGCACGCCACCTCTACCATCTCTACAGACTGTCTGCACGCAGCCTCTACCGTCTCTACAGACTGTCTGCACGCCACCTTTAAAGACTGTCTGCACGCCACCTCTACAGACAGTCTGCACGACACCTCTACCGTCTCTACAGACTGTCTGCACGCCACCTCTGCACCTCTACAGACTGTCTGCACGCCACTTCTACCGTCTCTACAGACTGTCTGCACGCCACCTCTGCCGTCTCTACAGACTGTCTGCACGCTGTCTCTACAGACTGTCTGCACGCCACCTCTACCGTCTCTACAGACTGTCTGCACGCCACCTCTACCGTCTCTACAGACTGTCTGTACGCAACCTCTACCGTCTCTACAGACTGTCTGCACGCCACCTCTACAGACTGTCTGCACGCCTTTGTATTGTAATCTTTGAATTCAGATTTCAGATGATTTAATATAACTGGATAAAATGTTCCTTTCATAGTCTGAACATGAAGCATATCTG
>NC_136707.1:0-23054 GCF_947650265.1 Symphodus melops
GTTCCTCCAGGGTCTCTACAAAGATCCTCTATTACACGTGAGATGCTTTCCTTCACAGTCTGAGCCGTGTGGTCTGGATCACACTGCAGCTCTTTCTTCATTCAGTCTCAGAGACGCGTCACAGAGGGGTCCAGGTTTCAAGATGGCGGCGTTGACCTCCTCGCAGAGACGCTGCACAGTTTGATATCTTCGGTTATCGAGCGGCGGTTTGTGTCTCTGCGTCCCTGACGCCTCGGCTGCTGACCCCGCCTCCCCGCGCCGCGCTCACGTCAACCCGCTGGGAGTTTTCTTTCTTCTTCTTTGTCTTGTACAGGGATCTAAACTGCACGTGATTGATTTTGATCTCACTCGCTCTTCATCATCCAAGTGTTTTTTTGTTTTTTCAATAAGTGACGTGTTTGTTTTCTTTTTCCATCCTCGTGTCTGCCTTCAGTTTATTCTTCATTATTATTGAATGTATATAATAAATAAACAGTTTGGTTTTTACTCGCTGCTCTCCGACTCTTTTTTTACACTTCTATTATTGTCTGACTCGTATTTCTGAGTTGGGTTAGAATGACGTCATCCAATCAGGAAGCAAACAGTTTACTTCCTGTCAGGTCTTCTTACCTGTGAAGGTGATGTCCTCTGTCTCTGGTCACTTCCGGTCAGCACAGTCTCCTCTCTTCGTCCTTGCTCGTCTTCTTTCTCTCTGATATGATGTCTGAATAGTTCAGCGATCTCGTTGCCTCTTCGTCTTCTTCCTCCTCTTCGTCAGTCTTCTTCCTCCTCTTCGTCTTCTTCCTCCTCCTCTTCGTCTTCTTCCTCCTCTTCGTCTTCTTCCTCCTCCTCTTCGTCTTCTTCCTCCTCTTCGTCTTCTTCCTCCTCCTCTTCGTCTTCTTCTTCCTCTTCGTCTTCTTCTTCCTCCTCTTCGTCTTCTTCTTCCTCTTCGTCTTCTTCCTCCTCTTCGTCTTCTTCCTCCTCTTCGTCTTCTTCTTCCTCTTCGTCTTCTTCTTCCTCCTCTTCGTCAGTCTTCTTCCTCCTCTTCGTCTTCTTCCTCCTCTTCGTCTTCTTCCTCCTCTTCGTCAGTCTTCTTCCTCCTCTTCGTCAGTCTTCTTCCTCCTCTTCGTCTTCTTCCTCCTCTTCGTCAGTCTTCTTCCTCCTCTTCGTCAGTCTTCTTCCTCCTCTTCGTCAGTCTTCTTCCTCCTCTTCGTCTTCTTCCTCCTCTTCGTCTTCTTCCTCCTCAGCCGTCAGATCAACTCTCACTTTCGATTAAAAGGACGAGGCTCGAGGTCGCATCGATCTAATCTTGTTCCGCCCCCTCCCACTTCTCTCGTGGCTGCTGCCTGGGGGGGGAAACATTCTGGAACAATCTTTAATTGCATCTGGAGTTTTAATGGCTGTTAATGGGCTGGATGTGGCGGGAATCATATCACCGTTAATTGCTCGAATGCACAAGAGACCAATTTGATGGCTCGCGCGCTCTGAGTAACTGAAGTCAGACTAATTGGAAGAATAGATTGAACGTTGTCTGATAAGAGTGTGTGTGTGTGTGTGTGTGTGTGTGTGTGTGTGTGTGTCACTGCAGGACGAACAGACGTGATCAGAAGAAAGTTCAGATAATTATCAGCTGAATCAAACGCATCCATTCTTTGATAAATCGAACTTTAATACATTCTGTGCAATAGTTTTACAAATGTTGCAAAAAAAACAACTATCTTTTCAGGTAAGCTTCTAGCTGTTGCGACTAAACACTGCCCCCTGGTGGTGGAACTGTTACTGCACACCTGCAGGTCACAGCAGGTGAGCAGGAGGCGCGAGTCTGAATCTGGTCTGCAGAGAAACCGGAACTGGTTCTCTGAAAGCGCGTTTTGAATCTCGTCTGTTATCCAGGAGGAGGGACGTGAACAAAACAAAGTAAATGTTAAAATAAAAAACAAATGTTTTTATAAATACACAATGAAGAAGGAGCTGAACGTGAAATAAAATAAAGTGATGATTTCTTTCACGTTCTTTTTTTCATGGATGTTTGAAGTTGAGCTGCTTCAGAATTTAATTACAGAAATCTTTTTATTCACCAACATTTAATTAAAAACGTGTCACACACACACACACACACACACACACACTCTGTAGCTCTGGTTTGATTTGTGTGCAGGAGCTCGGACAGTTTGAGGAAATAATGAAGATGATGATGAAGGATGACACGAAGTGCTGACTCCTCCTGTCGAGTCTCATGTTCCTCCTCCTCCTCTTCCTCACACCTTCTTCCTGCTCAGCAGTTTGGCACTTTCTCACACACACACACACACTCTTCCATTCGGCCGTGAGCTTTAGACCTCCACGTGACACCTGTGAACACTGCAGGCAAACATTTACAATATACAGGTGAAAGCAGGCTGTGCGCGTGCGCGCTCGCCCACGGCGTCAGTTCTGGTTTGAAGGAGGTCACGTGTAACAAAGTGAGATTAATTCTGCTGGTAATATTCATCATAAGGCTCCTGGTAGTTGGTGGTCTGAGGGCGGGGGATGGTGTAATCCCTGTCAGGGTCTATTTCCTGAAACACACAAGCAAACACGAATCATGTCGCTGTAATTAATTAGCTTTCATTAACCTTAGCGCGCGCGTGCATGCGTGCGCGTGCGTGCGTGTGTGTGTAATGATGAATTACTCACCGACATGGAGAATCCAGACTCGTAGGGGGATCTCAGAGACGGCTCAGCTCTCAGGCCTGAAGCGAGACAGGATTTACATTTATAAGAAATCAACTCTGGCCCTTATTTGTATGTACAGGCCACGCCCCCTTAGTCATAATAAGAGGCCCCGCCCTCGATTGACTGTCGTTATTATTTGAGGATTCCTAACTTTGAGTCTTTGTGATTTGTTTACCTTCTTTTCTAAAATGTTATTGGTCGACACACCCGGAGATGATTCACCTCATCACTGGATATTTAAAGTAACTGTCATTATTTTTGTGCGCCCTTCGTCACCTCTAAATGACCTCTAAACGACCTCGTGATGGCAGCTTCTCACCTCTTCTGTTCTCACTCTCGTTTTCAAAGCTTCCATTGTCTTTACCCGCCTTCGGGCTGCTCAGTCCCGGGATGTCGGCGCTGGGGCTGGTCCAGCCGGCGAAGCTCAGGGGGGCGTCTTTGGACTTCGCCTCCCCCCTGCAGAGGAAGGCGACCTGGGCCAACCCGTGCCCCATCAGGAGCACCCAGCCGTTAGCCACCAGGGCGATGGACAGCACCGGGTCGTCCCACTGCGGCCGACGGTTCACCTCGGGGTTTCCCCAGGTCAGCATGGTGATCCACACCACCCAGATGCAGGTAGAGAGCATCAAGGTGAGGAAGAGGAGCGCGGCGTGCGCCCTCCACTGCTGGTGGGCGGGCCCGTTGTAGCTGTAGCCGTAGGTGAAGCAGGAGCGGCACAGGAAGCGCAGCGAGAGGACGAGGCTGATGGCCAACAGGCACAGCACGTAGATCTGCAGCATGACGAACTCGTCCTGGCTGTAGGCGCACGGCTTCTGGTCCCGCACCAGCACCAGGATGAGCCACTGGGTGCCGATGATGACCTGCACCACGAAGAGCCCCAGAGCCACGCCAGGCTCCCCCCAACCACGGGCGGCGGCGAAGCCCAGCAGAGCCAGGCAGCGAGCCAGCAGGCAGGAGAAGGCCAGGGAGAAGAGCACGCCGAACAGGAAGAGCCTGGTGGGGCAGGTCTGAGGGGTGAGGCGGATGATGAAGGCGAAGGTGATGGCGAAGATGCCGGCGGTGGCCAATAGGAACATGGACATGCACAGCACCGTGCCGCCGATGCTGCTGCTGCTTTGTTGCCTTGACGACATGCAGATCCAGATGGACCAGAGCAGCAGGCCGAGGAGGAGGACCATGCTGAACACGAACCCTGCAGAGGCCAGCGTCTCCAGGACGATGCCCCACGCCGCCCGCCGGTCACACAGGTACCTGTAGACCGGGTTCAGGCCGGCCCTGCAGCCTGGAACGCCATTTAGAGACGTCACATTGGAGGACGGAGACGCAGTGGTGGGCGTGTCTGTGGTGGCGTTGGCTGAACTGCTGTTGGTGGACTGACTGAGACACGAGAGAGGGACGCAGAGCAGCAGGACGAGGACGGGGAGGAGGGAGCTGCTCCGCTCCGACCACAGAGACATCTTCGTCTTTCCTTCAAGCCGCTCTTTGGTTTTTGACGTCCTTTGATGTTCAAGGTCGTTTCCCCTGAAAAGAAAAAAAGTCCACGTCAGCAAAAAAACAAAAAAAACCAGCTCACATGTAAAGTTTGGATTAAAAGACTTCCTGAAAGTGATGAAGAGGCAACGTGAAAAGTGAAGACAGGAGGACAAAGGTCACGGCGTGGAAAAAAGAGAAGCAGTGATCTGACAGGTTGAGCGTGAGGAGACGAGGGAGTGCAGGAACATGCCAGAACACGGCGAGAGAGGAGGAACGCCACGGAGGAGTGCGACCAGGAAACATGGAAGACTGAGACGAGACGAGACGGCTGAACAGAGATCATCCGATGACATCATTTACCTTCACTGATTGGTCGTTTTTATAGTGACTATAATAATTACAGGATCCTTTAAAGGTCTTCAAAAGTCGAGTTTTGACTCGTGGCGGTCGGACCGACAGCACGCCGTCAGTTACCTGAAATAACCCCGTGTTTCTAAGACTCGTTACGTTTTTTAGAAACAACGCTCCAGGCGTGCAGACAGTCTGTAGAGGTGGCGTGCAGACAGTCTGTAGAGGTGGCGTGCAGACAGTCTGTAGAGGTGGCGTGCAGACAGTCTGTAGAGGTGGCGTGCAGACAGTCTGTAGAGGTGGCGTGCAGACAGTCTGTAGAGGTGGCGTGCAGACAGTCTGTAGAGGTGGCGTGCAGACAGTCTGTAGAGGTGGCGTGCAGACAGTCTGTAGAGGTGGCGTGCAGACAGTCTGTAGAGGTGGCGTGCAGACAGTCTGTAGAGGTGGCGTGCAGACAGTCTGTAGAGACGGCGTGCAGACAGTCTGTAGAGGTGGCGTGCAGACAGTCTGTAGAGGTGGCGTGCAGACAGTCTGTAGAGATGGCGTGCAGACAGTCTGTAGAGACGGTAGAGGTGGCGTGCAGACAGTCTGTAGAGGTGGCGTGCAGACAGTCTGTAGAGACAGTAGAGGTGGCGTGCAGACAGTCTGTAGAGACGGGAGAGGTGGCGTGCAGACAGTCTGTAGAGACGGTAGAGGTGGCGTGCAGACAGTCTGTAGAGGTGGCGTGCAGACAGTCTGTAGAGATGGCGTGCAGACAGTCTGTAGAGGTGGCGTGCAGACAGTCTGTAGAGGTGGCGTGCAGACAGTCTGTAGAGGTGGCGTGCAGACAGTCTAAGCCCCTCCCACTGGCTCCAGGTGAACGCTCTGCTCGTGTCTGAAGGTGAGAAACTGACTGTGACAGATTTAAAAGGCCGCTGTCGTATTTATCAGCGATGAGTATCTGAGCGTTCACGCATGGCGAGGAAACAAAGGCTCCGTTATGAGCTGCAGGAAGTGTCACTGTCCTATCAGGAGAGGTCAAACAGAGCGGGACGCTTTGGGACACGAGTCTGACAGACGGTTTAATGAAGAGGCACGCTGGCTTTAGAGAGAGAGAGAGAGAGAGAGAGAGAGAGAGAGAGAGAGAGAGAGAGAGAGAGAGAGAGAGAGGGATGGATGGATAGATAGATACTTTATTGATCCCGAGGGAAATTCAAGGCATCCAGTATCAGTATACAGACAGGCAGGACACAAGACATTAGTTACAATACACACCCGCTGTCCCCCCCCCCCCCCCTGCCCCCCCCTCCCCCCCCCTCTGTATACAATAATCATTCAGCAACTTTCACTCAGCGTCGATCGAGTCCAAACGTGACTTCGTCTCCGTAACGTGTCCCGACTCTTACAAGGAAAAAACAGAAGAACTTACCTTTGTTTATTTTCTTTGAACTCCTTTAAAGTTCCAATCCTGGTCCTGGTCCTGATCCTGGTCCTGGTCCTGATCCTGGTCCTGGAGCGTTAGCGTGGACTTCACCAGCTGCTCTTATCCTGAACAAGACGTGTCCATGTTTTCTGCCCGCTGACTCGAGTGTCTGATGAACGCTCCCACTCTGCATCAACAGGTCTGCCCCTCCCTCAGACTAAAGGTGGGGCAGGTGAAGATGCACACACACACACACACACGCACACACACACACACACGCGCACACACACACACACACACACACACAGAGTACACTCCTCCCTGCTTCTGAACACATTTCCCATAAGGTTTTGCATCCCGTCTCTGGATAGCGTGCACGTGAACCGCAGTGTGAGATCACCTGGCGTGCTCGCCGAGGGCGGGGTGCAGGATTTAGGTTTTTAGGGAGAGTCCACCTGACTCACCTGAGTCTCGTCAGGATTCAGAAAAAGCTCGAGACGTCACCTTAGTTACAGGTAAACCACGGTAACAACATGTGGAATAGAAGGGGGGGGGGGGGGGGGGGGGGTTAACAAGCTGAAACAGAACACCTGGAGTCGGGTCTGAACACGCCGGCGTTCACAGGGCGTGTGGTCGACTCTGTGTTTGTGTGCTGCAGGATCACAAGGTTAGCACGTTAGCATCACGTCACGTGTGAAGAATCTGAGCGTTGAGCTGACATCACAAACCTGCAGAGTCCTGCACACACACACACACACACACACACACACACACACACACACACACACACACACACACACACACACACGCACACACACACACACGCACACACACACGCACACACACACACACACACACACACACACACACACACACACACACACTCTGCAGGAAGGAAATCAATAAGTGTCTTTGTGCTTCAGACGTTCTAAAGCAGGCGTGACGCTCGCGCTCACCGTGGACGAGATGTGGCGTGTCAGCGAGCGAGGTACGGTGCTGAGGTGGGCGTGTCCTATGACTCTGATCCATGCTTTGCTCTGATTGGCCAGCAGCACCCGGCGTCTCGTTTAGAGCAGCAGATAAATACTGAGCTGAACTTTTGGTTTTAATTGAACGAGCGAGCAAAGAGAGAGAGAGAGAGAGGGAGTCTCGATGGCGTTATGTACCACACTGCCGCCACTTCCTGTTGCTGTTAGCGCCGGCCTCGTTGGAAATTTAGTGCTTTAATTTTGTCCTAGTTTTCCTGCTGAAGCTACGCGTGCGTGTCACACTCGTCTTTCCCTCTTATTCGCCGAGGGTTTAGTGGCGGTGAAATCAGCGCCATCTTTTATGAATCAGTGTTTTTATTGGATGAAAGGTTTATCACACAGACCCATTCAGCTTCCAGTGAAGAGAAATAAAGACACAGACACCATGAGCTCTAAAAAGAAACACACTTTACTGCAGCTATCAGGACACAGCCAGCTCCCGGTACATTTGCTCGCCACACAAAGCGTTTATATGTTTTCATGCGTTCTAAGGAGGGTTCTGATAGCAGCGAGGAGAGAGAGAGAGAGAGAGAGAGAGGGGCGTTCATCCTCCACGCTCGAGTCAAAGTGCATTGTAGCTGCACGCTCTGCTCGCATCCTCGGGTGTTTACAGCGACAAGGTGTGGAAATACAAGAAAGGAAGGGGGCGGGGCATAAAAAAGGTTCAACTCTGAGGACAACATATTTACATTTTTACTGCTAGAAGCAAATCCAAGCTAGTGTTAACCAGTGTTTTGCTTGCGACCGTTGCCGGGGGGGTGAGGAGTGTTGAAGGGAGAGAGGGGAGTCTGGAGGGGGCGGGGCCAGGGGCGAGAGGAGGAGGCTACTGTAGGAGGAGCAAAGGGGAGGGGCCAGGGTACGTGGAGGCATTTTTCTCGTCTTCTCCTTTCAAGTATATATACTTTAAACAGTATCATATAATAACATAAAAATAAGAACATGATTAGGCTCTCCGTCCACGCAGTGGAGACGAGCTCGAGGTAGATAGACGAGAGGACATTAGGGGGGTTTCCCGGCAGCCTTATCGCGGCGTGCCGAGGGGAGGTAGGGTGAAGGCCGGGCGGAGGGGGCGTGACGGAGGACAGGATCAGGCAGGCGAGGAAGGCAGCAGGCAGCAGGCTTAGATGATGCCGTATTTGGCCAAGTCGCTGAGCTCCATGTCGCCGAAGGCTTCCCATGGGCACACCACGGTGATGTCTGTGCCGAGACCCTCCATGCCGGGGATGTCGTCACCGAAGCTGCAGGAGAGGAGAGGAGTGAGTGAGTGACGCGGACCCTGAACACAACACAACATGACTCCAGGGTCTCCTCCTTCTTACCCCTTCTGGCCTGGCTTGGGGGCCTTGCTCTTGAATGTGCGGGTCTGCCTCTGCTTGAACTTTGGGGGTCCCTTCTTGGGTGTTGTGGGCCCGGTGGCACCACCAGGGGCCAGGGCGCTTCCTGCAGGGGGGCTGGCGTTCATTTCTGCGGAGGGTCTCTGAAAGAAAAGCCCAAAAAAAAAGGAGACGGTTATTTTTTAAAGGTCATCCCATTAGAGACACGTGTTGGTCTTTTGTCCTCTCTTAATCCGGGTTCAGCTCTCACTGCGGATTATGCAGATTAGTTTGAACAGCCAGATTAGCTGTAATCCCGCTCTGATCCGCAGCGCACTAATTGCCCTTCTTCAACGACGGGGACACGGCAGGCGAAAAGAGCACAAAGACTTCGAGCAGCTGTCAGACGTGATCAGACGTGATCAGACGTGATCAGACGTGATCAGACGTGATCAGACGTGATCGTGCTCGTATTTTGTCCCTGACTGTCGAGTGTGAAGCTGCGTCCAGTTCTTCCCGTAACGAGAGCAGAAGTCCCCGTGTGTCCCTCTTGTCCTCATCTCAGACCTGACCCCGAACGGTATCCAGTCTAAGCCCTGATCCTGACCCCCCCCTCCGCTGGCTCCTGACACTAATAATCCTGATCTATGTCAACAGATCTATGTCAGCAGCTCTACGTCCTGGAGGCGGAGCCTCGTCTGTGCAGACGTTTCTCAACATCACCTGAGCAGACACCTGTTCTCTCACTCTGTTTACATTTCTGTTCCTGTCATTGTGTCTCTTAAAGTTTCACATAGAAGTAAAGCTTCTAGAAGTTTCTCTCTTTTTCTTTTTAAAGTTCAAATTTACATTAAACTTCTGATTGGACTCGGTGACAGCGAGTCGATTTAAGGACGCCTCATTATTATTAAGATCTCGAGGAAATAAGCAGGATTTTCTGGTAATCACAAGAAAAATCCAAATAAAATGCGTGTCGACGTCACACAGTCACTGAATCACAATAAATCTTTAAATTTATACAAAGTTAGAAAACAACATTTTCCATCTGCTTTAGTTTGAGCTGATTTTAAAAGCATTCACAGATGTCAGAGGTGAAGACATGCGTGTGTGTCTGTCAGAGCGTCCTCACCTGCTGTCACAGATGTCCCGAGAGGGTCACGGTCCTCGTCTTCTCAGCGCTGCTTCTTTTGTCCTCTTGACTTTATGAAATGTGTCGTCTGCATCTCTGCTTTTATATCTGCAGCTCTAATCCTCGCATCCTCCTCTTTCCAGTCACATGGTCAGCGAAGAGGGTCAAGCCAAAACACCCCCCCCCCCCGCTGCCCTCTATAGCTGCCATGGAAAGGAGGCGCTGCCACCCGCTGAGGAGACGGTGTCAGAGATCAATCTGGAAGGATTGGATGGAGCTTATCCCTCTAAATCTCAGCACGCCTGCTTTTAGCTCGGAGCTGTGGCGAGGAGGCGACCAGCCGCTCGCTTCAGGTCCATGTGAGAGAGTCACATGACGCTCCGTGTTCATCCTGTTTGCAGGACGGTCGATCATGACTCCGCAGAATTCTGGAAGTTTCATCTCTTGACAAACATCATCATCACAAAGTGCTTTTAGTGTTTCCAAACTCTCATTGTGCCCACAGAGGGCTGAATCTGGGCTCTGTTGGGGCCCTTGGCAAGAACTAATCAGGGGCCCCTCGTCCCAGCGTTCATTATTATATCCCAGACGAGCACGGCCACGCTCAGCAGGGAGAGAGAGAGAGCTGATGACCGAGGTTTCCGACTGTCGTTGCAAAATTTACACATTTTGAGGCGATGCTTAAAGTTTGGCCCCCTACAGACCTGGGGCCCCCCCCCCTATAGACCTGGGGCCCCAAGCAGCACCTCTGCACCCACCTGTCAATCATGTCAGTTATACACGCCTCCCTGTGGAGAACACGCGGAGCCATTTTATTTCACCCTGCAGGATCGTGCACAGTTAAACACGACGTAGGAGCAGGTGCTGCAGAGCCAGCACACACACACACACACACACACACACACACACACACACACACACACACACACACACACTATGACACTTTGCATGTTCATGGTGTTGCATTTGAAAGTTGATCATGATAGACAGCAGAACAGGAAGGGAGCTGGAGAGGTGAAAGGTCACTGCACCTCTCTGCAGCTCTTTATTAAATGTTTATCTGTGACTCAACTCAGCAGCATGGGCCAAAGAGCAGCGAGCGATGTGGGCGGGGCAGGTCAAGAAATCAAAGGCATTAATACCTGTCAGGAATGTGAAAGTGTCTTTCTTTCCTTCTCATCGTTCCCCTCCTGTCTCACCGGAGACAAAGGACACTGGACTGTTGTGGATCCATGACACCGAGTCGCACCTCAACCGTTTGGCATGTGTTTGTGGAAACAGTTGATCTAAAGGGAGGATCCCGGATTAGCTTCTTTGGGAGCGGGACAGGTGCTGAGAACGAGACGTGACGCAACCGCAGGGAGCAGATTGTGTAAGCAGACAGAGGCCTCGACTCAGAGCTGCACAAGGATCAGCGCTGAATGTTCTCTGTCTGCTTGTGATTTGTAGAGAGACCTTGTTTCTTTACATTTTCTGTGACTCAATGATTGTTTGTGATCCACCATGTCGCCCTTGAGTTTCAGCATGAAACCAAAACAACCTTCTGTTTGGCCACGCCCCCTCTGTACTGAAGCCTCCGCTCCCCTCGGACACACCTCCAAGCCCGGCTGTTAAAGTCTCATGTCCTTTGTTTTCCCTGATGATCCTGTGAAATGCGAGAGGACCTTTTAATCCCATGCTGAGTGTTTGAAGAGAGGACAGACGGATGCCTGAATGTTTCTGCTGTTTTTGATGAATCAGAGGAAAAGGGCCAATCAGGTGGAGTGATTGAGTTTGAATAAAGTCTGATTCTTTTCTTCCTCACAGTTTTACAGCTAAAAAAAAACCAAGCGACTGTTTTAGCCGTGACGTCACCACACGTTGTTTTGTTGACTCCCCTGAGTGAGGATTTCATCCGGAGCCACGAGCCTCTATATCTGGACAAGAGGGCGGAGCTGCAGCTTCTCAAGGTTAATGCATGGGCTCGCTCATTAGCTCGTTAGCTGCGGAGTTTGTGCCAGAGGGGAGATTCTGTGTCGAGAGGTCACAGACCAAACACGACACCGAGGTTAAATCAGCTGATTAAACATCAGCAGGTGACTCGAAGCATCACAAACTAAATATGATGAATTTAACTCCAACGCTTCACAAACATTTTCATTTGACAGAATTTGTCAAGAGGCTTAAACCCACCTTATCCCTCAGGTAGCTCGTGGTCAGTCTGCCTGTGATGCTTGTTGTGACATTCTGGTTCATAATGAGAAAGTGAAGGTGTGATTTGTTTTCTTGCAGAAGCTCAGAGTTGACCTCTTTGAGCTGCAGACCTGAACTTCTCTGGGACTTTGTTCAACCTTTACGGAGCAGAGAAGCAGAAGGTGAATGTGCTGAGTCATGTTTGTAAAGTTTGTGATGAGGGTCGATCAGATGCTGCTCCGTGATCAGGCGCAGGTTTTGAGGCCAGAGCATGATGATGTCTGGTCCTAACGAGGACAACCATCCATAAGCCTCTTTAGCAGCAGGTCGGCTGCAGAGCGGGAGCAGGTGGTCTCTTTTTACAAAGCACAACACTCATGAATTATTACAGTTTTTCAATTTAAGAAGCACAAACCAAACGTGTGTTTTTTTTAATCCAGTGTGCACCAAATTATGGACGACTTCTAATCACGCCGCTTTGTGTTCTTCCCTGAACCCTTCCTGCTCCATATAAAGGAAACCCTCCTCAGGTAGAATCATAACCATGAACTCAGCCGCCCTGCTGTGTTGACACCTTGGATTGTGGGTCACCATGTCAGGTGTCAGCCCACCCGCCCTCGCTGTGAACACGTTAGCACTTAGGCTGCTTAAGAAAACGACTGAGCGGCAGAAATAGAACAGGAGCGGGAATATGACCCACAAACACGTCTGCTCATGCGTTCACATCACAGGAGACGTTTTACAGCCTGTTCCTTTAATATCACATTATTTTGAATCATTGCGTACGTTGGCATGGAAACGAGCATCCTGCTTCAGGAACAGGGATAAGCACGTTTGAGAAACCTGATTTTGCTACCTGGAGAGAGCGGACACTGGCATGAATAAGCCGAACCCCAGTTTGTGACAGCCGCTGATCACATGACCTCAGCAAAGTGACGCATCAGGAAAACAAACATGGCCGCATCTTACTCCTGGAGATCTTTTCTCCTGTTGCTGGAATTATATTATTATTACCAACTCTGCAAAGTGATGTTTGTGTGTAAAGGAGCAGCATGTAGCTCTGACCCCTAGTGTTTAAAATGAGTACTGCAGAGAGCTGTCTCCCCCCCCTCCTCTCACACAGGTCAGCATGTGGTGGACACTGTAGCTTCAGTGTTTAGCCAGCTCTGCATGTAGTGGACACTGTAGCTTCAGTGTTTAGCCAGCTCTGCATGTGGTGGACACTGTAGCTTCAGTGTTTAGCCAGCTCTGCATGTGGTGGACACTGTAGCTTCAGTGTTTAGCCAGCTCAGCATGTGGTGGACACTGTAGCTTCAGTGTTTAGCCAGCTCTGCATGTGGTGGACACTGTAGCTTCAGTGTTTAGCCAGCTCTGCATGTGGTGGACACTGTAGCTTCAGTGTTTAGCCAGCTCTGCATGTGGTGGACACTGTAGCTTCAGTGTTTAGCCAGCTCTGCATGTAGAGACACTGTAGCTTCAGTGTTTAGCCAGCTCTGCATGTGGTGGACACTGTAGCTTCAGTGTTTAGCCAGCTCTGCATGTGGTGGACACTGTAGCTTCAGTGTTTAGCCAGCTCTGCATGTGGTGGACACTGTAGCTTCAGTGTTTAGCCAGCTCTGCATGTAGTGGACACTGTAGCTTCAGTGTTTAGCCAGCTCTGCATGGGTCTGTCAAGCTTTCTGCGTTCTAACCTCTCTCCATAATGAAGCCTTTGATAGTAAACACACGATGGATGGACTTGATGTTTTTCATAAAGGTCATGTTTGTTTGGGTTTAATATGACATGTTTACAGTAGAGGCTGTGGCTCCGTCTGTCCAGACGTTTTTCATTCAGAAGATAATTTGTGTTCAGGTGTCTCAGTATACTCCTTCATGCTTCATGTCGCTTTTATTTTTACCTCCACAGATCGTATGGACTGTATGCCTGCACTGTAGGTGGTGGTTCCCAGACCCCGACGTAAAAAGAGCATGGTTTGCCCTGAACACACACACACACACACACACACATGCAAGCTCCATGAAAGAGGAGGTCTGTCAGGTGAAGTCAGACGTCATGTTACCAACCTCTCTCCAAAAACAGACGGATATTATCCGACTTCTCTGACCTCTAAGATCCTCCAGAAAGACGCTTTGATTCATTTATTCAGTTTAGTGTTTCTGTGTGCTCACTGAGCACACGGCTTCTCGTCATGTGTCGGCTCCATCCAATGATTTGCTGCATGTGAAGACGTAATAAGTACGCCGGCATGTGAAGTGTCGTCTCCGAGCTGCTGCACATCTATAAACACAGGAACCTGTTGTCACTTTTTATTCCTGTTATTGACGCTGTAGATTCTCATTCTCTGGTCCATCATACGATTTACGACTCTGCATGAAGGAGGTCAGACTGTCTGCTGCTGAATATCAGGTCAGATGGATGAGGTGGACTCAGCCTGAGCCGCGTACACACGGCTTATTGAGATACAGGACACTTCCTAATCTCATCTGAGAGCACGCTGACGCTGGACGTTGACCTGAGTCAGACACAAACACACACACAGGAAGTACAGCACACCGTCACAACAACACACACACAGGAAGTACAGCACACTGTCACAACAACACAGCGCAGGCGTTTAGTAGAATCAGTGGAAAAAGACTTAAACTGTTATTTGATCACTTTAAGGCTCTGCAATAAAAACACAGATTATTAAATCTAACGAAAGAAAAGAAAAACAGATCCTGTTTGTGGTCCAGATCCTGATTGTGGTCCAGATCCTGATTGTGGTCCAGATCCTGATTGTGGTCCAGATCCTGTTTGTGGTCCAGAGACTGTTTGTGGTCCAGAGCCTGTTTGTGGTCCAGATCCTGTTTGTGGTACAGATCCTGATTGTGGTCCAGATCCTGTTTGTGGTCTCGGTGAACAGAACAGGTCACGTGTACCTGTCATGACCTTCACTTCATGGATGTGATAAAAACAGTACATGGTCGTTTGACAGTCTGATTCTATCTATTCAAACGAGGGTGCAATGCGACCTTCTGCACACGATGCAGAGCTGGCTAAACACTGAAGCTACAGAGTCCACCACATGGTGACCTGTATGAGAGGGGGGGGGGTTAATGTTTACAATGTGGACTGCAGTCCGCGTTTGAAAGACCAGGGCTCAGAGTTATGTACGGCTCCTTCCTGACCTCTCGGAGCTCGAGGACTGATTTCATCTTTGAACCGTTCGAGTGCACGATAATCCTCTTTCTCTTCTCTGCTTCATCTTTCAGGGCACTCATCCTCTTCAGCTGCTCTCTCGCCCTCTCTCGCCCTCTCTCGCCCTCTCTCGCCCTCTCTCGCCCCGTGTACGGAGGCCCAGGTTCGAGTCCGGCCTGCGGCTCCTTTTCTGTAGGTCTCTCTCTCTCTCTTTCTGACTCTACTCACTGTCCGGACTAATCAGAAGTCAGCGTGCAGATGGATTTGAATGTAAAGTTTTTCAAACGTTGCCTCATTCTCATTTCACCTTTCTTTCATTTCTCACTCACATGACATCAAAGCCGAGGTCCATCGAGTCCCTGCACAAAAAAAGACAAAAAAGATATCCAGCTCGAACTGAATCTCAGTGTTTTATATTCTGACGGCTGTAATAATGACTACACACACACACACACACACACACACACACACACACACGTGCTCGATGCTTGAAAGCTAGCCTTAATGTGAGCGCTTTTAAATGTGACAGTTTGGAAAGCATCAGTGGGACGAATCAAAGGAGAGACCTGTGTGATGTGACATCAGCTGAAGAGAACCTTTCCCGTACGAGCGCGTGGATTTCAGATTTTAACTCATTTAATTCATCAAAATGTAAACGTTTTTTGCTTGCTGAGGTCGATGCAGCAGTTGCAGTAAAATATAGTTTTCGCTCTAAAAAAAAGTGTGCAGTCACTTTTAAAAAGCTCCTTAAAGGAGGAACATAAGAGTTCCTGAAAATGTTTGGAGAAATGCCACGGTGACGACAAACAGGCGGCGTAAGCCTTTAAATGAGATCCAGGTCAATCTGCCCTTCAGAGAATTCTTCCCAATTAGTTCTGCAGGCTGGCTTCTTAACGTCTTACATAAGAGAGACGCACGAAGAACGCACAAACTGAATGAAATTTATTCACCACAACAATGCAGGAGACAAAACAGCCGGGTAAGAAGAGGTCTGCGTTTCCTGGAACGAGTTCTCAAACCTTTTAAAAAGAGGAGAGATGAAGAAACTAAAGGACAAATATTTCATTAAAATAAATCAAAGAATTGAATTCAAATCTGCAAACATGACAGAGAACGCTGGAGACGCCATGAAAGGGAAAGATTTCAGCTCCAACTGAGGATGTTCTCACTTCAAAGTGTGACGACGCGCGGCGGCTCGGAGGATGTGTTCAAAGTCTGCACATCCACTAAACGAAACCATGACGTGGAATACAAAGCCAAGATATTAAGATGTTTCAATGCAACAACAAATAAGACGGTAACATTTATGTTTGCACACAGAAACATTCGTAGCTGGCAGATTTAGAAAATAAACGTTTTATGACATAAAAATATAAAAATTCAATAAATAAGAAATCACAGCAGCAAAGTCAGGAATGAAAGATCAGACGGAAGAGAAGAGAAACTCAGAGATAAATAAAAAATACGTTTAAAAATATTAAGATGAAAAGAGTTTAAAGGAGCAGTCTGTAGCTCCGCCCCCTAGTGTTTAAAATGAGTACTGCAGTTTAAACTCTAATCATCACAGAGAGCTGTCTCCCCCCCTCCTCTCACACAGGTCAGCATGTGGTGGACACTGTAGCTTCAGTGTTTAGCCAGCTCTGCATGTGGTGGACACTGTAGCTTCAGTGTTTAGCCAGCTCTGCATGTGGTGGACACTGTAGCTTCAGTGTTTAGCCAGCTCTGCATGTGGTGGACACTGTAGCTTCAGTGTTTAGCCAGCTCTGCATGTGGTGGACACTGTAGCTTCAGTGTTTAGCCAGCTCTGCATGGGTCTGTAAAGCTTTCTGCGTTCTAACCTCTCTCCATGTTTCAAAAGCATCTCCAACATTGATCCTAGTTTGAGCAGCTTTCTGCTGAAACGTTACATTTTTCTAAACCGGCACATCCAGAACGTTGTTGTCATGGAGACGAACAGCCAAAACACAACATCCGATTGACTCTTAGTTCTGAGCTAGATTGATTGAAAGAAGCTCTACAGCCTGTTATGAACATCCAAAAAGAGTCTCAGGATCAGTTTGTTCACTGAAAGGGGAACATGATCTGTTCCTCCGTGACAGATCTGAAACCTGCGGACCTTTTAAATGTGCAGAGGACTAAGAAAGGTTTGTATTTAAGAAACCCAACTTGTTCTGCAGAGAGGAGCGAACACTTCACGCTGCTGAGAATAAACTCGACCTGACGAGGGAAGCTTTGTTGTTTTCATGCTCCTGAGAAGCAGAAACACTCGGCCTTCATTCTCCGGATGCCCACGTAGTCATAGTAGCCGAGCCAACCCGGCTCTGAGTGGGTGCAGAGCGACAGAGAAAGGTTTAATAACGAGGCAGGGCAGTGAGAGTGAGGTGTGTTTTGGAGGGAGAGGAGGTGGATTTATCGGGGCTGAGAGAATGAGCTGCAGCTGTAATCTCGGCTTTAAGGATCCGCGGGTATTAAGGAAGGACACTTATTAGACTTATTAGATTGCAGCGCTGAGCGTTTTGAGCTCAGAGGGCGGAGACTAATTGGATATCGCCAAATCAGAGAGCCTGACGTTATCGTGAAACAGGGCGGGGAGTGGAGGATGATGCTCCAAACAAGAGGAAGCCAAATTAATGGCAATTAAAGGAGGCTTGTGACGCAAAGAGACAACACACACACACACACACACATACACACACACACACGGTAACAGCCTTCGATTGCACAAGCTCACATTCAAGACTCAATAACTATTACATCATTCTTTCAAGTCTACAAACGCACTCTGGGGAGCATGCTCAGGGTTTATTGTGCGCCTCCGTTGGTTGGCGTGCAGAACACGAGCGTCATTACCCTGCAGATCACTCCTTCATTAGCTGCTTCAGACTGTGAGGAAGTGTGAAAAAAGAAAAAAAAAAGCTTTACAGACCCATGCAGAGCTGGCTAAACACTGAAGCTACAGCGTCCACCACATGCAGAGCTGGCTAAACACTGAAGCTACAGCGTCCACCACATGCAGAGCTGGCTAAACACTGAAGCTACAGTGTCCACCACATGCAGAGCTGGCTAAACACTGAAGCTACAGTGTCCACCACATGCAGAGCTGGCTAAACACTGAAGCTACAGTGTCCACCACATGCAGAGCTGGCTAAACACTGAAGCTACAGTGTCTGCCACCTGTTGTTTTGAACGTTAATGTCGTCTTTTTGTTTCTGTTTGCATCTCTTTGTCATTGTGTCCCATCGTGGTCGTTTGGAGCTCTTTGTGGTCATTGTGCCGTTTGGATTTCACTGTTTTGAGTGTCTGTTGTTTTTATGTCTTGTCTGCCTCTCTGGGATCATTCTGCATCCCTTTAAGGACCGTTGTGTGTCTTTACAGTCATTTTGAATCACATGTCACATTTGAAGGAAAAGGAATATTGGACTGGAGTTTGTCCAGCTGTGAGAATGACAGACGCAGTTTAAGCTCAGCTCTGTGACGTCCCATCAGGTGAAGCTGTTTCTCTGTTTCCCTCTCTGATTGTTTTCAGAGTCACAGAGTTCGTTTTCTAATTTAACATTCTCAACGTGTCGTCAGCTTCATCGTCTCACAGCTGCTCACAGGATCCATAACGTCTCTCCTCGGCTTCCTGCCTTTTTAACGACCGCCTCACAGCACAGATCCCGGCGGCGCCCGCTTTGTTACAGACTCCGTTAAGTATTAATGAGTACATTACTACACTGTCGGCTGCAAATGGGATGTTTAGCTGGCCAAGGGCGTCTCCTGCAGTGTGCACACATGGGACTGAATAATGAAGCCCAACAGAGTGAGAATTTATGAGCTACAAGCAAAGATGTAAACATATAAATAACCCGGCGCCGTGTGTGGAGGGCACACACACACACACACACACACACACACACACACAGGAACAACAAGCTGGCTGGATGTGTGTCCTTATTGTTCATTGTTCTGTGCAATAAAGATGGATACCTGCATGCAGCAGGTGAAGGATTAAAAACAAATAAATGACCTTCAAGTAAATATGAAGAATTGAAGAAGCAGAAACATCTTTCATAAAAAGGCGTCCTGTCTGTCTGCACACCATGAGATTTAAAGACACTGAAATATGTGAAACAGATGTTGTTGATGATGTGCAGAGCAGCAAAAACAGACACTCATTAAGTGCACATATTTTAAATACAAATGAACCAAAATGTGAGCACGCTCATCATGGCTTCCTTTTTGTTAGTATGGTGAATATGTGGGTTGTTGTTAATTATTCTTTAATCATTCGAGTCAAGACACGAAAACAGCTGCAGTCTGCAGGCTGAGAGACATTAAAGAGACCGGAGCTGCAGAAAAGAGAGACTGGAACATTAATATCACAGATTATATAAAATCCTCTTCAACATGTGTCTGCAGTCTCCAAACCCCCCCATGATGAGAAAAGTCCATCCTCTCCGTCTTCTGCCTGCTCCACTTTTCAGAAAATGTGTGCTCAAACAGGCCGTTTGGAGATGTTCCCTTCATGACATCACAAAGGGCAGTAGCCCCTCCCCCAGGTGGGTGACCCTCCCACAGCTAGGTGTTTGTTCTGCCCTCTGAGTCTGCCTTCTCACCGTAAACAATAGGACATGGAGCCAGAAAGCAGCGAGTACACCCGAGCCCTTCCAGAGAGGGGGCGTGGTCAGACACAGCTCATTTACATATTTAAAGCTACAGACACAGAAACAGCCTGTTCTGAGCAGGGCTGAAATAGAGGGGTTTATAGACATGATCAAATACAGGATCAGAGTGGATTTACAACAACACACTTCACACACATGATGAAGAGGAGCGAGGACACTGATTTCACCTGAAGAAGAGGAGGAGATCATGTGACCTTTAATTGTTGTTTAATACGTTATATTTATCTTTGGTGCATGAATGATCCTCATGCATTTGCTTTGCTTTTCTGCTTTTTGAGCCTTGTTGGCCACCGTATCAGATTAATGTCTTATTAGTGCCATGGCTTCAAGAGGAATGTTATCAGCAGGGACGTCCAGCTGCTGTTAAATCAGTTTGTTTTAGTTCTTCCTCTTCACCCACATCACAGCTGAAACCGAGCCAAGGTGGAAGCTTTACTTTAGTTCCTCTCACCATGCTGCAGCGAGCAGAGAGAGACGGTGTGAGGAAGAGGTCCAAGAGGAACAGGAGGAAGACTACCAAGAAAGAGAGTGAAACAGAGAGGTGAATAAAGACGAGCTGCTGCAGGAGAGAAAATCTTCAGATGATACTCAGAGAACAAAAGACAGAAGAGTGGAGGAGATTTTTAAAGAAGAGCAGGTTCCTTCCCTCCCCAGCTGCCTCCATCAGGGCTAATAGCTCATTATTAGTCTTAGCTGGCAGCTCTCAGGCAGTCAGGGAGAGGTCAGGAAAGCTCCAGAGAGTCAGGCTAACACTGAGCCTCTCATTCAGCTTAGTGGAATAAAAGTGCAGAGACACGGAGAGACTCAGAGTCAAAGGAAGGAGCTCTCAGAACTGTGGAAACTGAAGGATACGTAAGACATGCACGGATGTTTTGGATGGACGCCAAACAGTGGATCATTCTCGTGTTAAAGTGGCCTTAAAATGTAGCACAAAGAGCTGCAGAAATCACAAAGAAATACAAGGAATAAAATGACTTCCAAAAATCAATAATGGACACAACAAGAGGATTCATGAGAAACAAGAGAGCTGGAGATGCAGAGTGACAGAAAAAAATCAAGATCAAAGAGAAATTCAAACAACCAAAGAGCAACAACTGAGCCTTCTTTATCCGGCCTCCCCATGGACGGTCTCCTCGATGAAGACCACCCTCCTTGGACCCGGACCATGTCAGGCCTGAGGGAGACACAATGAGACCCCTAACCCGATGAGATGTAAATCAATCATCATCAGTCGACCAGAACCTAAAAAGAATAAATGTTGTCTTTTTTTCTTCCTTATAAAACTAGATTGCTGTAGTTCCTTTTCACTGGTAATCCCTCTTTCCACCTGCAGGGGGCAGCTGAGTCTCACTCAGCAGAGCTTCAGTGCTGCAGGTTTAAGGTCTCTGCAGTCATTGTTGCAGAGAGGGTGAACGAGGACAGGCCTCCTTATGTTTCACACGGCTGTTTATCTGACCACAGCTCGGCCTCAGACACGCTTCGTGCATATCAACGACGGCTCGGAATAAAACGTGGTTTAGTGGGTCGTGCTCCAAACCCTCAGTGCAGAATCCTGTGGGCTTCAGATGCCTCTCTTTAATGCATAATTAATGTCATTTTAATACGGAAACACACACTGGTGCATTTTAAATTCTTCCATGCAAACCTTTGATTCAGTCTCTAACAGATGCTGTAAACACTTTGTGATTTATTCAACAATCACACCGTCGTCATTTCAGACTCGATTTTGACCACAAGGGGGCGCACTGCTTCCAAATCATCAAGTTCTTATAAAGCACCTGAGTGATGTTAGTCTATATCTTCATGAAGCTTTACCTGAGTATTCACAGCAGCATGCAGAGTTCCTTTATATTGGGGTGAATGTCCCGATGCATCCACTAGAGGGCGCTGCGAGCACAGGTCGCCGGGGTCCCACAGTAAAGAAGATGTTTAAATGCACGCGCTGGTTCATTTGTCCCTTTGATCGTCCACGGTGCAGGACCCTAAAATAACAGCAGAGAGGTCGAGCTGAAGAGGTCACGGCGTGCGCTCAGCGCCGCGTGTCCACATGTCACTTGGTGCCACCGGCTGCCTGCGTGTCACTCGCCGGTTTCAGACGACGTGTTGGTTCACTGCTCGGCCCGTCGTGTTAGCGTCCGCAGACGTGTCATTACACTGACCGCTTCTGACGACCACAAAGGGAGGAGAGGAGCGCTGGAAGGAGAGCGAGAGACGGGACTCAAGAGCCAAAACAAACAAATATATATGAAATGTAAAACGAAGAGGAAGAAAAGAAGAAGCCCAAATCGAGGAAAGAGTTCCTAAAGAAAGAAACACCATGAAGAAGTTTGTCACCAGGAAGCATCACAAGAGTCTGAATCCACAAAACCAGGACGTTTCTCTGTTGCTAGGTTACCAAAGTTAACTTCCTCTTCCCTCGTCAGTGTCCGTGAGGTCTGTTTGAGCTGCACGTGTTTCATATTTAAGTAAATAAATGAAGATGTGAAAGAGGTCATGTCCTGTCATCAGCAGCAGCTCGACTCCTGCAAACTTCTCCTTCACCAACCAATAAGAATTGAGACAGGGGGCGGGACTTCTTATACCAGCTTCAGCAACAACGACGGGCAGAGGAGACGCGAGTCCGACTCCTCCTCTCGAGGGACGTCTTTTCATGACCTTCTTCCTGCACTGCAGCCAGCAGGGGGCGCTCCAGATACGTTTTTAGCTTCACTTTCAGCGAGCTGTCGTGTCGTCCGTCTTTTTAAACCGCCCTTTGGCCAGCGCCTGATGCAGGGGGGGCGTGTACCGTTGGACTGTGAAGACGGTTTGAGACAGAGCTGCTGGACGCTGATGTTTCCAACCTGAACTCACAGTTAATAACCAGGAAGTGTTTTTCATGCTATGTTCGATGTGTCCAGTGTTTCTGAATCTGAGCTTCTCATCACAGCGTGATGTGGAGACATTCGGCTCCAGTGTAAACACGATGTTTGCTAACAGAGTTCCCTCAGGCTCATTGTTGTTCATGCAGGTTCAGCACATCCGACTTCACCTCTGTGCAGATTTAAATGAAGCTGGTTTGAAAGACGTGGTCAGACACAGTTGAGCTTTGTTTCATCAGAGGGACAGGAGGCTGCATGGAGGCCCTTTGTTGTGTGTTTGACGCTTCACTGCTGGCTCTGCTTTAGAGAGGAGCACATTGTTGTGTTCATGCATTAACCATCATGGTGGAGATCTGAAGGAAGGACATTCCTGCAAAGAGACGACTCAGCTGTTTTCACATCTGCACTTCTGAAAACTTCAAGAGAAGCTCCGGAGATTCTCCCGACCTGTTCACACATGCACCTCACGGCGGCGGCGGGAGACGATCCCTATCAGACAGGAAGGGGGGGGGGGGGGGGGGGGGGTTTGCATTCACAACGTGCAGCTCTTCTTCCTCCTCAGAAACTTCAGGGTGGTTTGTGCGAGTGTGAACAAGGCTTGAGTCGTAAACACTGCAGATTTTTGATAGAGGACCAATATGTGTGTGTGTGTGTGTGTGTGTGTGTGTGTGTGTGTGTGTGTGGGGGGGGGGGGGGGGGGGGGGGGGGTGTGTGTGAGATTCCTGACAGCAGTAGGTGGGTGCTGGTCGAAGGCCCTGCAGGTCACTTTGTTAGATTTGGCACCACAGA
>NC_136707.1:23254-53168 GCF_947650265.1 Symphodus melops
GGAGGTTTAGCTCTTCTTTGCGTCCCTGTGGGTGTGTGATACATGATTCCCTGACCAATCACGTCGTAGTGAGGGCTGCATCTATAATTCTATTTATGTGTACATGGAAACGGGAAAGAAAGAAAAGGAGGGAGCGGATCGAAACGCTGCTTCAGTCCTCGCTCGAACCTGCTGCTGCCTGATTCTGCAGACTGAAGAAAGACGATGAAGACTCTGAGCGTCCTGGTTCTGTTGTCCCTCGCGGTCATCTGTCTCACCTCAGGTACAAACATGAAATAACTTAAAGGCTTTCTGTATATTTAAATAGCTCAAGCATCTTTTTCTGTAAACTTAAAGTTCAACTTCTCATGTTTGACAGATGCCTCCCAGACCGCTGATGGAAACCCCGTTCAGGAGGGTAACATTATTTTTGTGTTTTTAATAATAACAAACTTTTTTAACGTGGCTGAAAGTAAAAAGTTAAAATGTGTTTAAAACAGTTGAATGCATGGTGACTTACTGTCTCTGTGCAGGTCCGTTTGTGGAGAAGCAGGAGGCCTCCGAGGTGGTGAGACAGAAGAGAGCTGCAGGACAGTTGTCCCTGAGCCAGCTCGAGAGGTTTGTCTTTTTTATGATGCATGATCTGTGTCCTCTGTCTGATGTGGTCCCATGATGTCCAAAGAGTCCTCATCATTAGTTAAGACTTGAGTCCTCTCCTGCACTCGTCCCTTGATGCAGATGATGCACGTCTGTATGTATCAGACTCAGTGTATCAGTGTTCAGGTAGTGAGTCTGTTAATCTGTGGTTGGACGCCGTCTGTCAGTCTGGGATTGGGCTGGTGGTTGTGCTCTCACTGTGTGAGTGTGTGCAGATCCAACATGGCCGACAATCATCCGACCGGTCTGCAGCAGCTGATCGGGCCGTGGGCGTCTGTCGTGTTTCCAAGTTATGGATCTGAACCACCTTTAAATCCTGAAAGTCATTAAATATCTGTCTCACCCCCCCCGTCTGACACCCCCCCGTCTGACCCCCCCCCCGTCTGACCCCCCCCATGTCTCCCTCAGCCTGAGAGAGGTGTGTGAGGCCAACCTGGCGTGCGAGGACATGATGGACACGGAGGGAATCATCGCCGCCTACACCGCCTACTACGGACCAATCCCCTATTAGAACCACCCGGAACAACTGACCCGCAGTAACGGCTTTAATCTGATTTATGTGAAGTCATTAAATATCAGTGAACAGATCTGAGTCCAGCGTGACCTCACAGACATGAATCATCCTGTAGAGTAGTTTGAGATTAAATAAAGATGAATAAAAGTGTGTGTGTGTGTGTGTGTGTGTGCTCTGTCACAAAGTCTCACCTGTGTCCTGAACTGCTGCGACACTTTGTGGCCACTAGATGTCACTGTTTTCAAAGTCATATTTGTTTTCAATTTTTGCCCCCCTGAAGGGAAAGATGCTCCTGAGTGTTTTTAAAGGGACAGATGCTTCTGTTGATGGGACGACAGTGTGAAGTGTTCAGAGCTTATTAAGATTTTCCTGAGGAGGAGGAGGAGGAAGAGGAGGAGGGGGAGGAAGAGGAGGAGGAGGAAGAGGAGGAGGAGGAGGAGGAGGGGGAGGAAGAGGAGGAGGAGGAGGAAGGGGAGGAGGAGCAGGAAGAGGAGGAGGAGGAGGAGGAGGTGGAGGAAGAGGAGGAGGAGGAGGAAGAGGAGGAGGAAGAGGAGGAGGGGGAGGAAGAGGAGGAGGAGGAAGGGGAGGAGGAGCAGGAAGAGGAGGAGGAGGAGGTGGAGGAAGGGGAGGAGGAGCAGGAAGAGGAGGAGGAAGAGGGGGAGGAAGACGAAGAGGAAGAGGGGGAGGAGGTGGAGGAAGAGGAGGAGGAGGAGGAAGAGGAGGAGGAGGAGGAAGAGGAGGAGGAGGAGGAGGAAGAGGAGGAGGGGGAGGAAGACGAAGAGGAGGAGGGGGAGGAAGAGGAGGGGGAGGCTGTTGCATGATGGGTAATGGAGGTTTAAGGTCCAGAGATGTGGAGGAGAGTTTCCTGACCGCCTGCAGGATGATGCTGCTCAGGTACCCTTACTGCCCTTTGTGATGTCATGAAGGGAAAGTCTCCAAACGGCCTGTTTGAGCACACATTTTCTGAAAAGTGGAGCAGGCAGGAGACGGAGAGGATGGACTTTTCTCATCATTGGGGGGTTTGGAGACAAACTAGAGACACATGTTTGTACTGACCATCACACTCATCACCGTGCAGCTCGTCTGTCAGGTTCTCTGCAGGGCGCTGGGACAACGTGGCGTCGATGTGTAGGCGGGTGTTCACGGAGAAGCGAGTCCAACACGTTTGCTGTTTTCATTAGCGATGATGAAACCTTCCTTGTTGTTGTTGTATCGATCACTTATCTCTGTTATTCTTCCTCGCATGTGAAAGGACAGTGGACCAAAACGTGATTTGGCAGACGCGTGTGTCTAAAGAGGCGCTGCCTAAATACTTTTTACTGTATGTTTATGTTCGCTGAACATGCTCATATTTACTTTTTCAATATTTCAGCGTAGGTTCAGATGAAGGGTGGGGGGGGGGGGGGGGGGGGGGGACTCAGAAGGGGCTCCAGACCGTTTCAGGGGAATAAAGGGTTAAGTACGTTGTAGAGGCTCTACGGGCTGAATGGGCCTCGTCAGTGAGTGTAAACTACATCCCCCTTCCCCTCATTAAACATGTAGAGACATAACCCTAACCCAGATAAACATAAATATAATATCATGTCCATTCTCCTGCCGGCTGGTTGGAAAAAGGAAAATCAAGTCATTGCTGTGAACGTTGCAGAACAGCAGACGAGCGTCGTGTGTTATACAAGAGAAGGTGAAATAAGGACACATGTTTGGAATCTGAGCCGCTGTGAAATCCCCCACCCACCTCAAAAAAATAAAACTGGCTGCCGGGAATCTGAGCTGGAAGCTTTTGAAAGATTCTTTCTGATCAGAAGAGGAGGCCTGAACCTCGCCCCGCCCGCCCTCGCCTGGTATTCCCCTGGGAGCTCCCCTGGCGTCTCTACCTGTGGTAACCACCTGTTGCTTTACTCTCCTGTTGAAGTGCTCGTTGGAAAGGCCCGAAAAATGTACCTGCAAACTGTGACGAGATTTAAAGAATATGTGTTTCCTTTATTTAATCCAGCTGCTGGTTGAGCAGCTCAACCCGCCAAAATAAAAGCTTTGACATGTTTGTTTGGGATGTTACTTTCAGGTCAAAGTGCCGTAGAGCGTTGAAGACCCCTCTCTTCCTTTGTAACCTCGTATTACTTTCACTGCTCCCTTGACTCATGTTTTAAGACTTTTAATTTATTTTGTATTTTAAATGTCGTTTTTTTTTTATCTCCCTTGAGCTGTTATGTATTTTATTTATTTTTCTGAAAAGCACTTTGGTTGTTTTAAAGTGCTTCATAAATAAAGTTGGATTAGTTTGGAAATACATTTCAAATAAGTTAAATAAAATTAAATCAGGAAACCAGAAAAAACAGAAACCAGACGGGTCTTTAGCTTAAAGCCTCAACAGGACGAGTCTGCCTGATGTCTCAAGGTCATCTGTTCGACCTTTGGGACCTTCAGACGACCCGTCCCCTGAGAACGTGGTCAAGGTCAAGGTCAAGGTCAAGATTTCTTTCTTTGTCTCCCTGAGGAGAGTTGTGTGTTGGATGTTAGCTGCAGCACCTTAAAGTGTGCGTGAACAGGGAGCCAGTGGAGAGTGGATCACACAGGTGTAACACGTCGATATCAGAACACCAGACATGACGGTGATCCAGCCTCAGCGTCCCTGAACATCAGGATGTTTTTACACCTCGTTAAAGTGTAAATCAGACTGTGATCAAAAGGATGACCTCGTTCTGCTGATCTGATAACGTCATTCATAGCAGCTTGTGTTTTCATTGGCTGATCGCACGCTGCTGGTTTTCGACTTTTACTTCCTGAACCGCTTGAGATGGTTCAGGAAGATAATCAATAATAAATTTGCTTCTGGGTGTTGTTGGGTTTTTTTGCTGTAGCTTTGCCCCACACTTTCTCGTCCTCCTCTTCGTCTTTGGATTTCTGGTTTAACATGTTCATCCTGTCTCATGTTAACCCCGCCCATCACCTGGGTAGGAGGGTATAAAGTCAGAGCGAGCCGAGCTGCAGGCACAGAACCACCAGGATGGACCTGCTCACGTTTGAGAAGGAGAACCAGCTGCGCATTAAGGCCGTGGAGAGTTCCTTCGGCACCGCAGGGCGACCTCTGTCCCAGCCGGGCCGGTTTCTGATGGGGGAGGGCCGGCTCATGAAGCAGGGTCGCCGCAGGAAGCCGCAGCCTAAAGACTTCTACCTGTTCAATGACGTGCTGGTGTACGGCAGCATCATCCTGAACGGACGCTGGCACAAAAACCAGAAGATCATTCCTCTCGGTGAGACTTCAACACGTCACATGTTTCAAAATGCTTTAATGTTAAAAAGGAAACAAACAAAGAACTTCATTATAATATCACGGATGTTGTTTTCTTCTTTGTTGACATTTTATAAACTGCAGTTTGTTTGGTTCTTTATGAATGACGTCCTGCAGCTCCACATGTCAGTGTGTCCTTGGGCAAGGCATGCACCGAACCCCAAGCTGCACTTTTACATAAAAAATAAAACATAGATATTCTCAGATCGTACGTCCCTCTTGAATGTTAAATATCCTGAAAGGTTTTCAAATCAAACAATATGATCTCTGTTACTCCAGTGATTGAAACCCTCATGTTTAACGCTGACTATATGTGATTCCAGAGGACATCCAGATTGAGGACATGGAGGACGGGCTGTCGATGACTAACCAATGGCTGCTCCGCACGCCTCGCAAGTCCTTCTACATCTCCGCCTCTTCTGAAAAGGAGAAGCGGGCCTGGATGAAACACATCGAGGAGTGTCGTTCAAGCCTCCTGGAGGAGAGCAGCCGCCGGCCCAGCATGGTCTTCGCCAACTCCTGGATCCCCGACCAGGCCACCTTCAAGTGCATGCGCTGCCTCGACGGCTTCTCCGGCACCAATCGTCGACATCACTGCAGAGGCTGCGGCTTCGTGGTGTGCAACACCTGCTCCAAACAACGCGCTGTCATAAGTCACATCCACCCCACCAAGAAGCAGAGGGTCTGCCGCCTCTGCTACATAACCAACGACAAAGAGGAGGGCGGCGTCCCCCGCGTCAGAGGAAACAGCATCGGTCAGAAGAGCTCAGAGGACAGTGACGAGGACGAGAACCTGACTCAGAGCAGCTGGCTGGACGCACGCTCAGGAACGTGGGGACGGATGAGCGGCTACGATTACCCCACAGCGGTGCATCCTGTCGAACCGTTGTACACATGAAGACACAACGCAGTGAGCTGGTTGGTAGACAGGAAGTTCAGTGATCCCTCGGGAAGGTTCCCTCCGGGAGATACGTAACAGACGTTTGAGATGACACTCAGCTGTGTCCATTCTTTACATGAGGAGAAACATATAAACAGTGATGAACCTGCTGCAGGTAACTTTACATCCTGGGGCGGTTGAGTTAGTCCAGCCTCCCCTGATGGGAGGTGACCTGCTGGATCCAGAATCTCTGAGTCTCTTTAATGACGAGCTCTGACTTGTGTGACTCCTCGCTGCTCTTTGCACTGTTGCTGTTTGATTGTGTTGTTTTTATTGTTCTGTAAGGCGACCTCGGCTGTCGTGAGAGGCGCTCATAAATAATATGTATTATTAGTTGTTATTATTATCACGTGCACTTTCAGACCTCTGTGGATGATCCTAAACACAGCAGAATGACCTCCTCAAAAGAGCACGACACAAAAAGTTAAAGACCCTCATGACGATGATATTTAGGATGGTTTAGAAATGTACAGAACTGTCGATGTTGTTGATAAATTCATTTTTTTCATAATAATAAAAAACATGAATAAAAGTGCTCTGTGTCTGATCACTTCCTGTCAACACCTGTGTGACGTTGTGTCCTCCTCTCTCTCTCTATCTCTCTCTCTCTCTCTCTCTCTCTCTCTCTCTCTCTCTCTATCTCTCTCTCTCTCTCTATCTCTCTCTCTCTCTATCTCTCTCTCTCTCTCTCTCTCTCTCTCTCTCTATCTCTCTCTCTCTCTCTCTCTGTCTCTCTCTCTCTCTCTTTCTCTAATAAAAAAAAAGTAAGTTTTATGGTGGACAACATTGAACCTTTTTTCTGTCATTGACACAAAAAAAAGTTCTCCTGTCGATCACAAAGTCATCCGACCATGTTGATAACAAACATGCTGATATTCGACCATTAAACCAGAATAAGACAGATTTTAACTTTAGTTCCTGATTCAAGACTTTAAAGTGTCTTTAAAGGTTTTTCTCCCCTGAGGGACACGAATGCTTCAAGTTGAACTTACAGCGAACTGTACAACAAATATCATCTCCGTGTGTGAGGCGCCCTAACCAATCATTCCCTCTTTATTTATATAGCGTCAGTTCACAGCAGATGTTATCTGAAGACGCTTTACAGAACACAGATAACAGAGCTGACTCTTTGTTGTCTGACACAGAATCCTTCTGCCCCGCCCGGCGTGTGAACGCTGACAGGTCGCTGTGTGAACGCTGACAGGTTGAACGGTGTGATGACAGTAGAGGTTCTGTTCTGAATCTTTCGGACTCGTCTCAGCGTGAGAAAGCGTGTTTAGCGTGTCTGCCTGTTGCTTTTTAACGTGCAGAGGATTTAAGTGTGCAGTGTTGTCAGTAAGAGCGAGGAGGCGTGGCACGGTTAACAAAAGCACTCAAGGTTGACTCTTAAAGAAAACATTTTTCAAGCCCGATATTAAAGGCTCATGAACACATTCCTCATGAGTGACTTTAATCAACTGAGTATATTTAGACACAGGGCAAAAAGCCAGATCAGTTCTCCCTGTGGGCTTGGCATTGGTTAGGGTTAGTGTGTCAGACTCGCTCGACTTCTTTTCCCCAGAATGAGGAAACGTGGCCTGTTTTTCGGAGAAGTCTTTGTGATGAACTCTGTTTAGACGAAGCGTCATTTATCAGTGACGAAGACAAAATGTAGGTGTTGTTTTTGCCTTTTCGATTCATGATGCAAATTCAACAGACGGGAAACAACACAGCGTGGTGCTCATGTCTTTCTAAACAACATCAAGGATTCTCTCGGGGAAATGAATCACATTTGATTTAAACAACTTCAACATCATGTAACTGCATGAAATCCCTGCTGTGATAAAACAGAGACAGATCATTTCTCTGCACTCCATCCATCCGTTGTCTATCTGTGGTTACAGGCCGAACACGTCAACCCAGACATCCCTTTAATGTTTTACACCTCCACCTGGGGGATTCTGAGGCCTTCCCAGACCAGATGAAATAATCCCTCCAGTGGGCCCAGAAGGCCTCCAAAGGTCAGCGACCAGGAGGCGTCCGAATCAGACACACACCCATTCAAAAAGCCTAAATGAACATGTTTACAGCCTGCTTCAAAAAACCAAATAGGTGTGATTAGCTCATGTCTCCATCCACACACACTGTACGGGGGGAATGTTTTGATGACTCAGCAGTTTTGATTGGATGAAGGATCAGAGTTATTCACAATAAGGCGTGTAGCTGAGCTGATTGACAGGTGGGCGCCGTGTGACGGTTTGTCAGGAGGCTTAAAACCCGCCTCAGCTCTCAGCCTGTCGTTAGCTTGACTCAACGTTAGCCTGAGACAGCATTTCCAGCACGGAGACCGCCATCCATGGGACTCCAGCGCCCCCTGCAGGGACACACGGGGGACTCCAGCGCCCCCTGCAGGGACACACGGGGGACTCCAGCGCCCCCTGCAGGGACACACATGGGACTCCAGCGCCCCCTACAGGGACACACGGGGGACTCCAGCATCCCCTGCAGGGACACACGGGGGACTCCAGCGCCCCCTGCAGGAACACACGGGGGACTCCAGCATCCCCTGCAGGGACACACGGGGGACTCCAGCGCCCCCTGCAGGGACACACGGGGGACTCCAGCGCCCCCTGCAGGAACACACGGGGGACTCCAGCATCCCCTGCAGGGACACACATGGGACTCCAGCGCCCCCTACAGGGACACACGGGGGACTCCAGCGCCCCCTGCAGGAACACACGGGGGACTCCAGCGCCCCCTGCAGGAACACACGGGGGACTCCAGCGCCCCCTGCAGGGACACACGGGGGACTCCAGCGCCCCCTGCAGGGACACAGGGGGACTCCAGCATCCCCTGCAGGGTCACACATGGGACTCCAGCGCCCCCTACAGGGACACACGGGGGACTCCAGCGCCCCCTGCAGGGTCACACATGGGACTCCAGCGCCCCCTGCAGGGACACACATGGGACTCCAGCGCCCCCTGCAGGGACACACATGGGACTCCAGCGCCCCCTGCAGGGACACACATGGGACTCCAGCGCCCCCTGCAGGGACACAGGGGGACTCCAGCATCCCCTGCAGGGTCACACATGGGACTCCAGCGCCCCCTGCAGGGACACACATGGGACTCCAGCGCCCCCTGCAGGGACACACATGGGACTCCAGCGCCCCCTGCAGGGACACACGGGGGACTCCAGCACCCCCTGCAGGGACACACGAGGGATGACACTCAGGCTTCTTCCTTTAATATTTACAGCCTATAGTCTAGTTTACAGTCTGTGATTGTCGTTGTATGTAATTGAATTGCGTGGCTTCATATGGTACTGTATCAAAACGTCTCTTCACTTTGCTTTGTGTCTTACTTTCCACGTTGTCATGGCTCCATCACTTCCACATCTGTAACAAATCAATTCACAACGTCTCCTGTTGTTTCTGCTTGTGTCTACATGTCGTGTCAGAGAGATAAACAAACTGTGAGGTTACAGAACAAGTGATTGCCTTTAGTTTAGAGTTTGTCAGTCAGTCAGTGGAACTATCTCGACCTATTTGAGATCATGATTGAGAAGTATTCATGAAGTATTTGGATTTCTTCCAGTAACCTTTTGAAATTTGCCTTTGAATATTTTCATCCACTAAGTTCCTGAAACTTTTGTTGTATAATATCTTATCTAATGTCTTATATAATACTTCTTGGCTTTGAAAGGTCGTCAGTCTGATCCTCATAGATGAATGTCACCATGAAGAGACGTTTTAATTATAGTTCAGTTTGATTAATTGTGGATCAATCTGCAGCTTCCTTGAACAGACCTCAAACAGGTGGAACTGCAGTCAGAGAGATGAAAGCGACCATATTGTCCTACATATTCTGGCAGAAAGTTGCAGCCCAGCCCTGCAGCCTCTGCCAGATATCTGTCCCCCATCTGCAGATTTATTCACAAAGATATCACCTGTCTGCCAGGAACAACAACAGCCTTGTTCAGCTCAGAGAGCCAAGAGATAACAATAATCTGGTCCCTTCATCCAAATGTTATGTAATGATGATGATATCTTTTCAAAAATATGTCGCTCTGTTTCTTTTTCTAGTATGAAACAGTTATCAAAAACAAATGTGTGCCCGCCTGCCACAGTGTCTGCCAGTTACACACAAAGAAACAATCCTTAAAACATGGTCTTTAAATCATCTTAAACAGCGTCTTCAATCTACCCACCACCAGTACACTTTCCTAGGAGGCTTCAAAATTTAAACAAAATGCAGAGACACATTTAATTGTAAGATTACGGGTCTGTTCCTCTCTGAGCTTTCTCTGAGTCAGTCTTGGAAATTTTTCTTCATGGCAGCATGTAAAAAGAAACTGAGAAACTCATTTGTCCCTGCTGTTATCCCCTTGCTAAATGACCATTTTATTTATGATTGGTTCAAGGTTCAAGGTTCTTTATTTGTCAATTCCAAAATATGTCAGACATACAGTGAAATCGAAATTACGTTTCCCCCCTCCCCACGGTGCAATGTAGATAAAAAGGGTACGGTAAATAAAATAAAACAAGGTAAAAAAGATAAATAATATTTACATTAATAAACCTAAATGTGCAAAGTACTAAGTTAAATAAAATGGAGTATAAAACAAGATTATAAGAAAAGTGAAACTTGTGCATGCGTGCAATGTGCAATAAGTGACCAGGGTTCTGTTTCAATGTTCAAACAGGAGGAGGTTCCAATGTTCATTGCTGGCTGTATTTACTTTATGTATTTTGCATAAAACAATTTGCCCTCAGTGATGATAAAGCAACCTTGACCTTGAACTATAAAACCTGAAATAACGTTTTTACATTTGTCTAATTTGTTAGGGATTTGTTTGGGGACTTTAATCAGTACACATAATCCTGCTTCTCCTGTCAGCTCCCTTCATGTTGGTGCTGGTGCTCTTCAGTTGTAGTGACTCACTGTGACCTCAAGAGGGCAGAAAACTTATAATAAGTTAATCAGTTCGAACTGCATTTTTTCGTATATAAAATTACAAAAGAATATAGAAATATATACGGCGGAGAATCTTCATACCAATACATTAATATAAACATTTTTCAAATGTAAACTTTTTGTTTTTATTATAAAAAAAATTATAATCGCTTTTATTCTTGACGTCATATCCGTTTCCGCTCTCGCTCGCGGCAGTAAACATGGCGAACGGCTAACCGTAGTCGTGCTAATAGTCCTGAAGCTTTTTGATTTTAAAGCTTAAAGAAAACCTTTTACGTCACCGTTGGCGCCCAGAAGCGCGTGAGTTGAGCTTTGCGCTCAGCACGTTTTCCTAAAAGGTAAAGTGGTGAAGTTCCTTTGTTGTTATGGATGCTAACGCGGCCTAGCTACAAGTGGAGGCTAACGCTCACTACCAGCAAACCTGCAGCCATTGAAAACCTTTCTGTTTGTTTTTATTCATGTTTACGATCCTTTAACACATCTAATGCAGTAAAAAAAAAAAGACAAATTAGGCTGTTACATATTTATTTATCCTTATTGTAAAACAATACATTAAACAGTCCCTGCAGACATTAAGGGTGTACATTATAATGCTGATTAAAAGGGATTAAGGTGATGAAGTGTCCAAACATTAAAGGTGCTAAATTAAAGTTATTGTCAGATAAGCATTGAAGTGACTCTTAGGACAGCAGTGCAGATGAGAAGTGATGAATCCAGGAGTCACTGTGTGTTTCCCCCCCTGGCATGATAGTGACATGTTGGACACACTTCACACCTCTAGTGTCTTCTTTTAATTTGGCCATGCTGATTTTTTATTTTTTTATTTTTTTTAAATCTGGCAGGTTGAAGGAGATACACCGTCAAGATGGGGCGACGTTCAACCTCCTCCACCAAGAGTGGGAAATTTATGAACCCCACCGACCAGGCCAGTAAGTACCGACGAGTCACGCTGCTGTAAGACACCTGAAAAACGATCAGCCTGTAGCACACACCATGAAAACTGATCTTTATTTCACCTTCTTTACAGGAAAGGAGGCCAGGAAAAGGGAGTTGAAAAAGGTACTAAACATGTTGAACTCTTCGATTCACTTTGTAACAAGCGTTTTCATCTCATACACAACATGAGGATCGTAACATTCTGCTTAATGTGTCGATTCTCCCGCCAGAACAAGAAGCAGAGGATGATGGTGAGAGCGGCGGTGCTGAAGATGAAGGATCCCCGACAGATAATTAGAGACATGGAGAAGCTGGACGAGATGGGTGAGACGCTGGTTGTGTGTTTCTTTTGTTGTTGACATATTCTCAGGTCGCACTCACACTTCAGTCCTTACCGTGCCCGATCATGGAAGAGGTTCACGCTACATGGACATAAAGTTTAAGTGCATGCATGTGTTTGAAATAGATTAGTTACTTTACACAGCAGCCATGTGCGAGAGGTCACTTCTGCTAACGTGACACTCCGTCTTGTACAGAGTTCAACCCGGTCCAGCAGCCCTTGTTGAATGAAAAAGTGCTGAGGGACAAGAGGAAGAAGCTCCGTGAAACGTTTGAACGCATCGTCCGCCTGTACGAGAGGGAGAACCCCGACACCTACAAGGAGCTCCGCAAACTGGAGCTAGACTACGAGACCAAGCGAGGGCAGCTGGCGCTTTACTTTGACTCAGTCAAGGTGTGTGGACGGTTTCAAAAATGCACTTCTGTCTGATTTTCCTGCTTGTTGGTTTGAGCTGCATCTACATGGTGGTCAATGACTTTATTCTGTGCGTCTCACCTCACCTCCCCTACATTGAGGGTGTGAGGCACTGAGCTTTCTCTCCACTAACCCTCGTGTTACCCCTGAACCGTTTTCTCTAACAGAACGCAGAGTCAGTGGAGGTCGACAGCATCCCTTTACCGGACATGCCTCACGCCCCCTCCAATATCCACATCCAGGACATCCCACTACCAGGGGCTCAGCCGCCCTCCATCCTGAAGAAGAGCTCTGCTTTTGGGTGAGCTTTAACTTTAACGAGGGCGAGTTTGTTTTTGCATTCAGAAAACACAGACTGAAATAATAGAAACAACATCAAGTTACAGCAGGAGACAAGAATGTAAAACCATCAACAGTCATCAGGGTCATTTGGTCAAATGTTCGATACTTGAGGGTAGCACATGTTTTATAAGAACACAATCTCTGATGATTGGAATCAGAAAGTAAAGAAGCCTCGTGGTTACTGTCTATGAGACTGCTGTTTGATCTCTCAGTAAAGGTCCTCTGTCGGCGTCCTCTGGACCGGCGTTAGCCTCAGCCCCAGGTGTGCCACGTTTACCTCCAGGGAAGAAGCCCCCCGGCCCCCCACCTGGACCCCCACCTCCACAGGTCCTCGCTCTGTACGGCATTCCTTCTCGACGACCCTTCGGCACAGACATGGGTGATGCATTTAGTAGTAGAATATTTAAATGTTATTAGAGAACACAGACTGGTAGGATTGTTCGCAGCTCTTCATGTCTGCTCTCTCCTGTTTTCTCCATCAGAGCCCTCCATCCCTGGTCTTGAAAAAGAATCAGCCATGGACCTGGGGAGAGATCGGGACAGCGGCAGTGACAGCGACAGAGATCGCGATGACGACGACGATGAAAGCGACTCTGAGGATGACAGCGACGATGAGAGAGACGATGGGGACGAGGGCGAGCAGAGGATGAGTGTGGACGATCAGAGGGAACGAGAGGAGGACAGAGACCGAAACGACAGACATGCTAGTGAGTGTTTGACCATCCATCACAGAACAACACCTGGAGTAAATAAAAAGAAAAAATGCTTCTCAGGACACTTTGTAGTGGATTTATCTTGAGCCTGGATATTAGATGGACCGGGCTCCTGTTGAATAGCCGTCCTGAAACTAACTGCAGCCTGGCTCTGAAATTAACACTGGCCAAGCACCAAATGCAAGTCCATTTTCTGTATGATTATTATATTTCACAGAGCAATCCTCCAACCCTGCTGCTGCGTTGACGTACCCTAATCTGCAAAACCTCAAAATAAAATCCCAACAGAAACTGTTTTAAATGCAAAATAATGGAATTTGAAATATGTGATTAAAATGTGATTTGTGTTCTGATGAACGTCTTACTCCTTCAGGTCGCAGTGTTCGTTTCGCCGACGTTCCTCCAGAGGCTCCACGTGAAGGCAAGAGGAAGAAGAAGAGGATGGTGAAGAGGACCAAAGCCATCACTCCTCTACAGGCCATGATGCTGAGGATGGCAGGTGAGGCTGTCAGATCTGTCACTGTACCTGTCCGTCACTTTGACTCGGGTTCCTCTGAGACTCACGCACCCTGAACTGTGTCTCTGTCTCCAGGTCAGTCTGTCCCTGAGGACGAGGAGGAAGAGGAGGTGGAGGAGGAGTACACAGACGACTCAGACGCTTCGGACACTGAGGACAGAGGACCACCGGGGGACAGCCAGCCCCACCTGATGCCCAATCAGCGTCTACCCCCACCCTCAGGACCAGTGGGACAGCAGGGGCCTCCACATATGCAGGGTCCACCCATGACCGGGCCCCCACCTCTTGGTCCACCCCCAGCTCCTCCAATGAGGCCTCCTGGTCCTCCCTCTGGCCCGCCTCCTGGTCCCCCACCAGGTTAGTGAGGAAGAGGTCGTGTACCTGCACTTGGTGGTGGATTGAAATGAGAAAAGACGAGACGTTATGAATCGACAGAATTAACAACAATAATTAATGAATGGTGTGTTTCAGGTGCTCCTCCGTTCCTGAGGCCTCCTGGTATGCCTGGAGGCTTGAGGGGTCCGATGCCTCGTCTCCTGCCTCCTGGACCTCCTCCCGGTCGACCTCCAGGTCCTCCACCAGGCCCTCCTCCTGGCTTACCACCAGGACCCCCTCCACGAGGACCCCCTCCCAGACTCCCACCCCCGGCACCACCAGGTAGGCACATGTGTGCAGACATCTGTGTGAGCACTCTGACAGAGCTCTCCTTTGTGTTCATCAAACGTGACACACGTGGCGTCTCTGTCAAACAGCTCGACCACCAAACGTATATTTACTTTCAAGTCGTTCCTGCAGTCCAAATAAAACGGTCCACATCAGTCCATCTATTTAAGCATGCTTACTGATCCACATGTTTGAAGTGGCGAGGAGGAATGTCTCCGTCACGTCTAAACACGTCTGTCTTGTCTTTTTTAAGGTATGCCCCCGCCTCCCCCGAGAGCAGGAGGACCCCCACGCCCGCTCGCCCCTCCGCTCTCTCTCTTCCCTCCACCTCTCAACTCCAACGTGCTCAGTGCTCCTCCCAGCATCGTGCAGCGACAGAAAGGCTCTGCATCCAATCAGGACGCTCCTCAGAGCAACATGCCGCCCCCTCCCATGCCCATGAGACCGGGTGTCATGCAGATGCCTCCTCCCCCGGGGACAGCTGCAGCACCCGGAGGTGCCAACCCAGGCAGCAACCCCCACCACGCCGCCACCATCGAGAAGCGGGCCAACATCACCTCTGTGGCCGCAGCTGGAGGCGGTGCCGCGGCGGGGCCCGGCGCTGGAGGGGCCACCATCTCCGCCAAACCTCAGATCATCAACACGAAGGCAGAGGTCACCCGCTTCGTGCCCACGGCGCTGAGGGTGCGTAGGGACAGAAGCGGAGCGATGCCCGGGGCGTCTCTTGGGCCTATGGAGAAGGCAGGAGGTGTCGGAGGAAGGAGGGGTGATGATGGCATGGGAGGGGGTCAGGGGCAGAAGCAGCACGCCGCCGCAGGTCCCATGGTACACGCCGCCCAGATGGGTGCCGTGCCTCAGTCCAACATGAAGACAAAGGACCAGATGTATGAAGCCTTTATGAGGGAGATGGAGGGACTCCTCTGAGACTCAGGCGGGGTGTCGGGGGCGGGGCGCCCTCGTTTTCCGTGTTGTCCGTGCGGAGGTTTAGAAGCCCTCGAGGGTGTCGGCTAGATCAGAATCTCTGTAGAACCTTAGGCTCGTCTTTCTACTTTTATCTGGCCTAAAATAACTTTCTAAGAGAATGTGAACTTCATGTACGCAAAACATCTGGTCGCAAACTTCATCGTGACCCTTCAAACGGGTCGCTAATCCACGCCCACATGAACCAACTCCTTTCTCCGCACTGGAAAGAAAAGGTTTGTTTTGTCTGCCAGTGTGTTCTTTTTTTTTTATCTCCACCCAGTCAGCTGTTTTGTATGATTTTATGACTGTTCTGTTTTACTCCGTTTGCGATCTCCTGAACATGTTGGACTTCAAAATAAAGGCGTGGGTTGTTTGTGTCTGTATTGAACAGAAACTGAAATAAACTGAAACTTGATATGCAGCTAAATAAACACGTCAAAACAGTATTTCACCGCATGCTTTAGTTTCTTTCTTTTTTTTTCAGCTTTATTAACAGTCTGGATGACATTTGTAATGCTCAAAACTAAACTTTATAATGAAATATCTACACTATAGTTTTACCAAAGAAATCATAATGTATAGATTACAGGGTAGTTCAGTCTATAGAGACGTCTCTGGCTCAAGCAAAATCAAATTGTGACTCCAAGAATAGAAATCAAATTTTATTTTTATTTTATCTTTTTTATTAGAATCAGCTTCAATATCCAGGTATGTTCAAGACTCAAGGAATTTAACTTTGAGACTCTAAAATGTAAACATATAAACTATTAACTTAAGTAATTAGAGACAAATATGTACAAGACTAAATAAGATAATAGTGCAGTGATAAGTGCAAGAAAATGATAAAGTGAGCATGAGGTAGTTATCTTTACAGTATTTACATTCTATAGATAATCATTTAATTAAAAATTTCTCGTTTTATTTTTATTTTTAAAGTTTTATTGTGAAATCTTGTTTAATATGTTTTTGTTACCGTTTGTGTTGTATCTTTTCCAGAGACTCCAAATATTAGAGCTTCATATTATATTATATTATATTCATTAAAAACAACACCTCCCGTCTTCCATTGCGGCGAACTCCTGCTCCTAATTCCGCGCATGCGCGTTTTAGATCTGAGGACACGTTGGGTTGATAAACATGGCGGATAGTTCGGAGGAAAGCGTGAAGCTAAACGAGGATGAAACGGTGGAAGGTTCTGGAAGTGATGATGATAACAGTCAAGCAGACGAGGAGGAGGAGGCGGTGAAGACGTTTAAAGATTTGGTGAGTTTATTAAAGAAACCAAAGAAGAAGAAGAAGAAGAGCGTTAGCATCGTAAACAAACAGCACCATAGCAGTTTAAGCTAGCTACAGTCCGTTTCTCTTTTTAATGTTTAAAATACAAACATTGTCAGACACGTGGTGACCTCTGATCAAGGTATGTTTCCGTGTGTGTGTGTGTGTGTGTGTGTGTGTGTGTGTGTGGTCTAACAGGGGGTCACTGAGGTTCTGTGTGAGGCGTGTGATCAGCTGGGATGGAAGACTCCCTCAAAGATTCAGGTAGAAGCCATACCTGTAGCCCTGCAAGGTGAGTCCCCTGCATCTCTACCACCCAGCATGCTTTAAACAGATAACCAGCTGCACACATGGGGGACAGGAGGTTTGCATCAGCAGGTAGGAGGGAGGAGCCAGGTGATGGAGGGAGGAGCCAGGTGATGGAGGGAGGAGCCAGGTGATGGAGGGCTTTGTTAAGTTAACCTTTTCTATTATTCGTCTCTTTCTCTCTGGCGGCAGGAAAGGATGTCATCGGCCTCGCAGAGACGGGTTCCGGAAAGACGGGTGCGTTTGCTCTGCCCATCCTTCAGTCCCTGCTGTCCTCACCCCAGAGGCTCCACACCCTCGTCCTCACCCCGACCAGGGAGCTGGCCTTCCAGATCGCCGAGCAGTTTGAGGCCCTGGGCTCGAGTATTGGAGTGAAGTGTGGTACGTCTCCACCGAAGGCTGACGAGATGTGAATGTTGTGGATGAATCATTTTGGTTTTTTGTCCTGACACGTTTCTCCTTTCTGTCTCAGCTGTTATTGTCGGAGGGATCGATATGATGTCCCAGTCCTTGGTGTTAGCTAAAAAACCTCACATTGTTATCGGTAAGACCATCAGTGAAGCTGTCATCATTTTCATGACCCCATTATTCAGTGCCTGTCACTAATGGTTTGTGTGAATGTAGTAATGAAACATGCATAAAGTTTGATTTCTGATAGGATCACGTTGAAGTTTAAATGTCTGGTATCCTGATGCAGTGACTCGTGTGTGTGTGTGTGTGTGTGTGTGTGTGTGTGTGTGTGTGTTTACAGCCACACCGGGGCGATTGATCGACCACATGGAGAACACAAAAGGCTTCTCTCTGCGAGCGCTGAAGTTCCTGGTGATGGACGAGGCGGACAGAATCCTCAACATGGACTTTGAGACCGAGGTCGGGAATTCAAATGTTTACGTTCATGATTGATTTCCTTCAAGTTTGTTTCATTTTTCATTTCCAGCTTTTAATGATGCTTTAAAGGGGTGACGTGTCACTCTGACCCCTAGTGTTTAAAATGGGTACTGCAGTCTAAACATGACAGAGAGCTGTCATTCATTGGAAGTGAAATGTTTGACTGCACAGTACATTTTAAACTCTGACCTCTTATTGTAGACGCTGTTAAACTTTCTTTCCTGTCACTCTTTCGTTTGTCTTTCCAGGTGGATAAAATCTTGAAGGTGATCCCCAGAGACAGACGGACCTTCTTGTTCTCTGCCACCATGACCAAAAAGGTAACAGTCACCCACACTGAGTCAGACTTTGAAAGGCGGTGAAGTGTTTCTCATCTTTTTGAGCTCTTTGTTATGAGTTGATCAGAGAGTCTGACGGTCACTTTTATAACCTCTCCGTTGTTTCCTTGCAGGTCCAGAAACTCCAGAGAGCGGCTCTGAAAGATCCCGTGAAGTGTGCCGTCTCCACTAAATACTCCACGGTGGACAAACTGCAGCAGTACTACATTTTTATCCCCTCCAAGTACAAGGTAAAGCTGCACGGTCATATCTCAGCCTGCACGCCACACTCGTGCGCCGTTTCTGAAGACACAAGGTTTTAATGGCGTTTTGTTTCGTGACAGGACTGTTACCTGGTGTCCATCCTGAACGAACTCGCCGGCAACTCTTTTATCATTTTCTGCAGCACGTGTAACAATGCCCAGCGGGTGGCGCTGTTGCTGAGAAACCTTGGCATCACTGCGATCCCTCTACACGGACAGATGAGTCAGGTATGGCTTCACAGAAACGCACGCGTTAGCTTAGCATCAAGAATCCTGTCACACACTGCCGCTAACTGTCTGTGTGTGTCTGAGCTGTTTCTGTAAATCTTCCACTCTCAGAATAAACGACTCGGAGCGCTGAACAAGTTCAAGTCCAAGTCTCGATCGGTGCTGCTGGCGACAGACGTGGCTTCCAGAGGACTCGACATTCCTCACGTGGACTGTGTCATCAACTACGACATCCCCACACACTCCAAGGTAAACCCCCCCCCCCCCTCCCCCCCGCTGCAGCTGATTGTGTTTGAATATTGATCTGATTGATGTCGTCACTCACAGGACTACATCCATCGAGTGGGACGAACAGCTCGAGCCGGGCGCTCTGGGAAATCCATCACTTTTGTCACGCAGTAAGAACGACCCGTTCGTACTCTTAACGGTGAAAATAAGTTTTTTTTTTTTGCTTTTAATGAACACACGTCGTTGTTTTTAGATACGATGTGGAGCTTTTCCAGCGAATCGAGAGCCTGATTGGGAAGAAACTTCCGGCCTTTCCGACTCAGGAGGACGAGGTGATGATGCTGGTGGAGAGGGTGAGCGAGGCTCAGAGGTTCGCCCGACTGGTAAGTCATCTCCACGTCACGATCAAGAACCGAACTCTGCCGATAACTAGTTCCACTATTAAACTTCAAACTGATTTAACTGTTACTAAGCAACCTGACCACTGCCTCCTGGTGTCCATGGTAACCACAGAGACGCTCCTCCATGGCTGGTCGTCATGAAGAAAGTTTGGTTTATAGTCGGCTTGTGGTTGAAGTCAGTGTCTCATCTCTGTCAGGAAATGAAGGAGCAAGGCGAGAAAAGGAAAAGGCCCAAAGGAGGAGATCGAGACGAGGACGACACGGAGCAAGCGAGCGGCGTGAGGAAGAAAGTGAGAGGCGGCGGCGGCGGTGGCGGTGGCGGGGGAGGAAGTGGAGGAGGGATGAAAAAGAGAGGTGGAGCGGCCTGGAGGGGAGGGCGTTGAAGCCCCGACATGAACAGACTGTACATAACAACAACAACGTACCATGCTATTATTGTTTTTCTGATTAAAAAGGATTTTGACAATGTTCAATATTTACATGACAGCCATTTTCCTTGGAGGACAGACTTACAGTGTGAAGCTCAAACACTTATAAAGTCTGTCATCCATTCATTAAGTATTGGGGGGGAAATCATTTAATCATGAAACATCCCCATTTGTAATAAAAGAACTGAGTGAAACTGAGTTTGGGGTTGTAAGAATGTGCGAGTTGTATTCTGGCTTTGAGACACCAGATGGCGCTGTTGCAGTTTAAAAACACGAGGATGAGACCGATCACTCACAGCAGCTCTGAAGGACACAGGTTTGTTTTTAAACCGAATATTTCATAAAGACATGATGAAGAGCCACATTGAAGACCTCAGAAGAAGAGACGAGGATTCTGTCAGCATGTGACGTCATGAGCTGATGGTTATCATCGGGTTATATCAATGTGATGCTGCCATCTATAGTTCACCTGCTGGACTAAACTCTGACTTGATTATATGATCAAACGAGAGGAAATTGTGAGTACACAATACCTATCGATACATCGATTATTGGTTCAAATATTGGAATCGACATGGCCATTGTTCTGCTCAATCGGTGCACCTCTGTTTACGAATGAGGGGCTGGTTTCCTCCAGCCAATGACTGAGAGGGAAAGACCTGCAGAGTGGGAGCCAAATGTCTCCACGCTGCTCTGGTGGGTGGTGCAAGGCATAGAAATCAAGAGAATAGATTCCCCATCACAGTTTGACATCCTGTGAAATTCTCTGAACTGTGTGTGTGTGTGTGTGTGTGTGTGTGTGTGTGGGACTGCTCTGCATGGTCACTCTATGTGAGCGCAGTGTAGGCGGGACTGGAGCAGCAGCAGCAGCGGTCAAGTGTGCTCTCTTTAGGAGGGGCCCCAAAGTGTGGAGGCAGCGCTGAGCCTGCTGCGGTGCATACCAAAGACCAGACCACATGCCTGCGTCTCCACTGAGCGGAGCTGCTACTGCTGGTCGCATACAGACAGGGACGGATACCGGACTGTGTGCTGGTGAACAGGATCTGACTTTACTGCCTCGCTGGATAACGCTACACACCTGCAGGTAAATTGAATATCAGCGCGAGGCAGGGACAGTGATGAGAGCGCGCGTGGGCTCGGCTGTAATAGATGGAGGATGGAGCTCGCGCTGGAAACTTGTCATACTTTAGCGGTTTGCTGGCCTTTTATATTCCCTTAAATCCACATTTTGACCATCTTTATTGCTGTCTAACCTCCTCAGTATGCGTCACTACATGACAGAGTCTATTTATTAGATGTTAATCGTCGCTGTTACTTAACCCGGCCTTTCTCAGATAATAACAGAAGTTATATCGGTCTCGTTATGTCACGATAGCTTCATGTGTTGAAGTTAATTCATCATAACTACTTTAGGGTTTCATTTATTGGCCTTGAAGCTAAAGTTTTAGCATATAACGGCTCTTTTCATGTAACTGGAACTTTAAGCTGGCGTTACCATGGTTACGACGTTACTTATCATTTCGCGGCTACGTCCACTGTAGCTACATAAGATAATTATAAATCGCACATCGACACGTATAATATAAATAAGTATAGTATAGAGGACAGACTCTGTCACATATGGTGTCCCCCTGTGTACCTGCGCAGGTTCAGGAGGATTTAGCAGCTCGCTGTGCCAACGCGCAGTCATCGTGTCTGCTCTGTTTTAACAGGAGCAGGTTGAGGACTTTATGTGTAGCTGCAGTTAAAGTGGATAAACTGAAGATTTAGAGTAGAAACAGGACAGATCCTTTTATTTGTGCCTTTCATGACGTATCTGTTCGATCTGCTCAAACTACGCAGTATGCGCATTATCACTGCAGAGACTATCACCTTAATCTACAACTATTCATTTATGTTCCAGTTCAGTGTAGGACATGCTCCGTCACACACCCCCTCCTCACTGTGACTGTTTCCATTCATGCATTGTACCCCAGGGATTAATCTGCTTCATTCTTCATGCAGCAATTAGATTCAAAGTAAGTCATGAAATGTTGGAGACATTTAGGGCTTTAGATAATATAAGGCCACATGGGGGGTTCTGTCATAGCACTTTGTAGCTATACATCTATTTGAATTGTTCTGTTGTGCAGGGGCGTGTCTAGACTTTCTCTGCTGGGGTGGCCTGACTTAATGTGGGGTGGCAGAATTTAATTTAAATGTACTCTTCTGTCTGGATGATAATAAATATCTAAAGTCACCTTTAAAGTACCTAAAAATCCAATCACACTTCATTTATTGTCATATTGAAAGTTGCAAATGTGTATGGCCTCACTTCATTACTTTGCACCTGTCTTATCAAATAGATTTACTATGTTTACAATTTAAGTCCCGCCTCTAACTAGTAGGCAAATCATGGTTTCATGATTTTGGAGTGACACCTTGGGAGGCCAGTAAGAATTAAGCGGGGAGCACGCCAACCCTGGCTACGCCTCTGGACACAGCCCTGCTGTTTTTGTTATGAATTGGCACTATACAATAACTTTTGATTGATTGATTGGTATCCGTAATTTGAGTGCAGGTGATTTGTTTCCTTTCATGCTTTGTATCCCAGAGATGAGTCTGATTGATTTTAAAGCCGTTATTCCTGCAGTAATAAATACTGAGACTTTAAGAGACACAAAAAGGGACCTTCAAGTCGAGTCAATATGTGCTGAGCTATGATTTACAGAACCTGATCACTTATTAACAAATGAGCCAGCATGTTGCATCGAGGAGGCCGACAGGTCCGACAGAACCAGACTCTGTTGTGGACAGAGAGAATCGTCTTTTGGACATTTTGTCTCATGCATGTCACTTCTCTCGTGTGTGATCCAGGTGGCCACGTTGCTCTGGTAAACCCCAGGTAAGATGTCTCATCGGAGTGGGCAAGAGGACCCGGAGCGGTACCTGTTTGTGGACCGGGCCGTCGTTTACAACCCAGCCACGCAGGCCGACTGGACGGCCAAAAAGCTGGTGTGGGTCCCCTCGGAGCGCCATGGCTTCGAGGCAGCCAGCATCCGGGAGGAGCGCGGCGACGAGGTGCAGGTCGAGCTGGCAGAGAACGGCAAGAAGGCGCTGATCAACAAGGACGACATCCAGAAGATGAACCCGCCCAAGTTCAGCAAGGTGGAGGACATGGCCGAGCTCACCTGCCTGAATGAGGCGTCTGTGCTGCACAACCTGAAGGACAGATACTACTCGGGACTCATATACGTAAGTGACATGGACCCTTTTAATGTTTTCTCTCCAAGCTGGGGAATGATTAACTCTGAAACTCACAGATCCCTCCGCTCTCTCGGCTGTAGATTGAATTTCACTCCCAGATGTTATAATCACATAATGACGGACAGGATTTCTGCTTGGATGCACACTACTCTTTGGTCCTCTGATTTTGGCACTCTAATGTAAAAAGAAGAGCTGATACGTTCAGTATCTCCTCACACGCTGAGCTGGCATTGAACTCCTCTGACTGAATCCTGACCCCGCGCTCACATATTTGCACACAGTTTGAGTGACAGCTCTCGCTTGGCTTTTAACCATTGCCAGACTTTTTTACCCCCTCTGGATCTTCTCCTCTTAGTGCCTGAGGTTACAGATTGTTAGCTCCCCCCTCTCTCACATAAACAGCCCTGGGTTCAGTTTGTTTGTCCTACTCTCTCTCTCTCTCTCTCTCCCTCTCTCTCCCTCTCTCTCTCTCTCTTTTGTGGCCCTGTCCGAGTTCAGGTCTGACCTGTCCTTCTCCTGACTCTGTCCTCTGTCCACGGCCCTATCCAACGAAGGCACAGAGTGAAGATCGTTGTTGTGCATTCAGAGAAACTTGTGAAATGGAATAAAAGTATGAAACCCTGTTGTGCTGAAGAGGTCAGAAATCTTTGCTCAGTAATGCAGTGAAAAGCAGCACAGCGTTAGATGGACTCTTCTTATTGCACGGTTCTGTTGACCTGGATAATGTTCTAGAAGCATGTATCATGTATGAATGAATCACAGCTTCTATATCTGCATGCTCTGCGTCCCCATTTTCCCCTTTCAGCACTGATGGATCTCCTCTGCGATGTTCTGCTTGTGATCTTGACCCATTTGGTGACACGGTTTCCAGGAATAGAAAGTGGGTTGTTTTTATTCACCTGAGAGACCGTGGTTCAGGGACTGCAGCGGGAACTGTTGCACAAATTCACACGTCGCCGCCGACTTTCAGACGTTTTTATGTTTTTTGTGTTCAGTCTTCACGTTACTTCCATCTTGAAGGCAGAGGTTGGTGTTTCAGTTAAGTGACTGAGCAGAGCTTCAGTTCTCGGCTTCCTCTTTGTTTTCCCTCTCATACCACAGTGTCATGGTTTCTATGTTTTTTCTGTGTGTGGTTCAGAATTGGCTTCAGCGCTTGTTAAATCAGCCCTTGGCCAGGAGAAATTGGAAACATGTGCTTGACTGTGTTGGTTTCCTATCAGGGAGAGAATTTTCCTGCAGAAGAAGAAACCCCCAAAACCTTTTCCAGCGTATTGACTTTCCCCCCCAGAGCTCAGCGCAACACTGCAGACATAATATAAAACCTCCCTCAGGCTGAGCTGCTTCTGAGGTTTGTGGGGAGACCAGCATAGATCTGATAGGAACATGAGGCCTGACTGCTTTTTCATTTAAACGACCAATCAGTGATCAGACATGAAGGAAACCTGCAGCAGCCAGTATGTCCTCCTTCTAACTTTAGATTCTGCTCCTGAATGCTCTGGATCTGATTGGACCAGAGAAGGTAGGCGGGGCTTTGAAGGCCGTTTTGGACGCCCCTGGGTTTGTCAGATATGAGAGCAGTTATCAGGTGAACAGGTGTTGCAGCGATGGAAGCGGGCAGTGGAACTGCTTCAGATAGAAGTGATTGTACCCGAGCTAAAAAGCCTCTGCATGTTTCTAATAAGCTCCAGCAGCAGAAAGCTGCTCAAACTAGGATCAATGTTGGAGATGAAACATGGAGAGAGGTTAGAACGCAGAAAGCTTTACAGACCCATGCAGAGCTGGCTAAACACTGAAGCTACAGTGTCCACCACATGCAGAGCTGGCTAAACACTGAAGCTACAGTGTCCACCACATGCAGAGCTGGCTAAACACTGAAGCTACAGTGTCCACCACATGCAGAGCTGGCTAAACACTGAAGCTACAGTGTCCACCACATGCAGAGCTGGCTAAACACTGAAGCTACAGTGTCCACCACATGCAGAGCTGGCTAAACACTGAAGCTACAGTGTCTCTACATGCAGAGCTGGCTAAACACTGAAGCTACAGTGTCTCTACATGCAGAGCTGGCTAAACACTGAAGCTACAGTGTCCACCACATGCAGAGCTGGCTAAACACTGAAGCTACAGTGTCCACCACATGCAGAGCTGGCTAAACACTGAAGCTACAGTGTCTCTACATGCAGAGCTGGCTAAACACTGAAGCTACAGTGTCCACCACATGCAGAGCTGGCTAAACACTGAAGCTACAGTGCCCACCAGATGCAGAGCTGGCTAAACACTGAAGCTACAGTGTCTACCACATGCAGAGCTGGCTAAACACTGAAGCTACAGTGTCCACCACATGCTGACCTGTCTTCGTCGGTGTGAAGCCGGTGAGACACTTCAGCAGTTTTCTATCCGCTGACGCACAGGCTGACCACAGTGTTACACACTCGCCACAGCGGCGGGGCTACAAGCGGGCCTTTGTGTCGTTTGATAAGCCTCAGCTGTCAGAAAGCCTCAGCATTCTTCCACAGCAGAGAGATCGTCCGTCTGTCTGTCTCCTGACGCCCACTCCAGCTCTGCTGCTCAGCGTCCGTCCTGTCTGCACCGCCTCACTGATCCTGGACTGTACACTCTTTAATTCTTCCATCCTAACGTCATCATTGTAGTCTCACACTTTTCAGCTTTACTTTTTTTTTTACTGGGATTCAAAGTCTAGATGTATGTAAGAATATTCTGGCTGGAGAGGTCTTTGCTCAGACACGTGTCGAAGTATTGAACAACTTTACAATCTTAGCGTGCACGCATCTCATGCCAGCGTCCGACGAGCGCCACGTTGGGTTACTGAACGTCTTCCTGCTGCTTTCACTGTCAATGAAAAGCATCCATGTAACTGCAGGGATCGGATTACAAAAGGCCGGTCTGAACTAATCAATAGCATTGTTATGAAATCACTGCAGAAACACTGTCAAGGGTACATTCAAGGTTCCCCCCCCCCCCCAGCCTTTGCAGGGGCCGCTCCACGTAGGCAGGCCTGCCGCTGGCTGACTGATCAGAGGTGGCAGATGGGCTCGGCTGTTGTGTCTGCTGTCGCCTGTGTGTTTCTCAGCTGTTACTAGGCCACAGGATCTCCACCCCTGGATCTGATTTCACAGTGGAAATATCACCTTCTGCTGCCTGGACCGGGCCTCGACGCGTCGGCTTGGCACGCCGCGTCCAGTGAGCTCAGCTCGCTGGAAACAGGAGCAGTGAATGTTCTTGATGCTTCGATGATCCTGCAGGAACTGTCAAGCAACAAACCAGCATGCAGAGAGTTCTGGTTCAATGTTGGAGCTCTAACTTAAACTATGAATAAAAGTGGTGACACGGTGTCAGCTCCATTAAAGAGGAGACTCAGAAAACTGCTTCTGAAAAACGAGTGAATGGACGGATGGATGGACGGACGGATGGCAGACAGATGGATGGACGGATGGATGGACGGATGGCAGACAGATGGATGGACGGACGGATGGCAGACAGATGGATGGACGGACGGATGGACGGATGGCAGACAGATGGATGGACGGACGGATGGCAGACAGATGGATGGACGGACGGATGGCAGACAGATGCACTTTATTGATCCCAAACTGGTGAACTGTTACATCAGCAGGTTATCAAAGTGACCACAGTAACTTATCAACAGAAAAAAGAACCGGCGACATGCAGAAAATTAAAAAAGATAAATGTTTGATGTCACAATATATTTTTATATAAGTGTTCTGGCAGCTGACCCGTCACTGAAAATGGAGGCGGGGGGTTTGTTCTGCATAATTTAAAGACTTCATATTTATAAAGTAGATACGTTGGCTAATCAGATATCTCCTTCCTACGGAGACGTGATGCTGCAGCCTCCTGGGACAGTCCAGGTGTCTCTGCTGCAGCTGGAGAACCAAAGACAACAGAACAGACTCGCTATTTCTAGCAGCTCCACTTTTCAGATTTATTATTTATTAGCTTGTTCAAAAAAAGAGAGAGAGTTAGATTTCAGCCTCTCTCTCTCTCTCGCTCGGCCCGTCAGTTGGGGGTTAATTGACAGGAAGGCCGAGCACTCGGTTCACTGTCTTCAGCTCTGTGTCTGAGCTGGATCAGACCTGAGGGAGCTCCGTCAGCTGGATCGTTGCTCTGCTCTCTCTCTCACCACCAGCTCCTCTGTCTGTCCTCAGCTGCAGCGTGACAGCTGTTACATAACGTCTACGGGGGGGGGGGGGGGGGTCCACTCTGCTGAGTCACTCAGGAGCCTCTTCAACCCTGGATGTAGTTTTCATTATGAAGCAGGTGTCACAGTGTTTGATGCTGTGATAGGAGCAGAACACAGCCCCTTTATGTTTCTGGGCTGTGTCGGTGCAGCCGCAGTGAGAGGGGGGGCTGATACAATGAAAAGCTCTTCAAATATTCAAAAGCAAGGGAAGTCATGCGTTCGTTACCTCAGAGCGTGCCGTGCTGGCTGCTAAAGACGTGACGACTCCAGGATCCATTTGGAAGCTTTAATAAGTCCAGATCCCTGCAGAGCCAACACGACTTCCTGAAAGGATTTCAGCTCCGATTAAAAACATTTTCAGATTTTGCTCTGAGCTTTGAAAGTGTTTCCTGTCAAACGGAGCGTCACAGTGGAGCGGCCATGTTTGGTCCCTGAAGGAGGCAAAGCAAACAAACACGTCTGTCACCGTGACTCTAAAACCAGCAGGGAGCCGGCTCCTTCTGGTCCCCCCTGCAGCCTCCTGCCACAAAGTCCAGACTGCTTATTATCCTTCATCCAGCATGTGTGCACGAGTGTCCAGACGACAGAGTGTCTGTCTCAGTCCCCAGCTGGTCTCGCCTGCTCCAACAATCCACCTGAGACCGTCTTCCTGAAAACACCTAAAAAAAAGAGAAGCTGTTTATATTTGAGATGTCTATTCTGTGTGATTTGACTTTTATTTTTGAAGCTGCATTATCGGACAGTGCAGAATCAGTTCAAGATCAGACATGAAATCCAGCTCTCTGACTTCATGTCCCATGTTTGTCTTCTCCTGTGCTTGATTTACAGACGTACTCGGGCCTGTTCTGCGTGGTCATCAACCCCTACAAGAACCTGCCCATTTATTCAGAGAACATCATCGAGATGTACAGAGGCAAGAAGAGGCACGAGATGCCGCCGCACATCTACGCCATCTCTGAGTCTGCATACCGCTGCATGCTGCAAGGTACGACTCATGTTCAGCTTCACCCTGACTGAGAGCTCATCATGGCCGACCACACACACACACACACACACACACACACACACACACTCTGTCTCTCTCTGTCTGACATTGATGGTTGTTTCTGTGTTTTTGAGTTTCGGTCGCTCCACACAGGAGTTTAGCTCAGTTGCAGGCAGCTCGGGCTTTCAGCTGCATATTCCAGGAGATTAGTGTGTGAAGAAAGCGTGCAAAGTGTGTGAAAGTTCACAAGGTCAGAGAGGATGTGACATCAAGCCATTCTGGCCGAGTGGCGCCGATTAGGAGAAGGAATATCTGGCAGGTTTTTAGGACGTAACAGTTCATGATGATAATATGTTTTTCTCTTGAAATGTTGGTTTATCAATAATGAGACGATTATCTCAACAAAGCTTTGTTTCTTTTCAGCATGAAGGAGCTGAACACAGCTCGAGTGCTCGGTTCACGTGTAAAGAGGTTAAAGTCCTAGAAGCAGGCGGCCCTGGTTCGAGTCCAACCTGTGGCTCTTTCCCACACGTCCTGCTCATAGATTATGAATACACTGCTGCTAGTCTTATTGTGAAGAACTCCAGACTGTGTGTGTGTGTGTGTGTGTGTGTGTGTGTGTGTGTGTGTGTGTGTCTCAGAGGTCCAGGAGGTGCTGCATGGCCTCCATTGGTTCCCTTTGTTCTCTGTATCACGCTGTTAGACTTGAGTCACGCTAACCATGCTATCGCTATCCAGTGAGGAGATGGTCGCCTGTCAAACTGGCGGTGGAAACGAGGCTTTGGCGTGTTCTCAGTCTGCACGGCCTCTTAAGACCTTACATGAGGATCCTCACCCCTCACTGACTCACTCCTCTCCTTTATGGACATTTTCCATATGTTGCATACACTAAATATAGCTTAATTTGAAACTCCTCCACACACACACACACACACACACACACACACACACACATTCCTCACAAACTTGTATCACTATTCAAAGTATTTGTCCTGATATGGGACACCTCTCTTGTGCCACACCATTCTTCTCTCTCTGACCCCCTTTTTTTCCCCCCTCGGCTCGGAGCTCGCTTCATTCTTTGCTGTCCCTCACAAAGGGGGCGGGGGCTCAGCGGCCTGTGGAATGAGGTCATCGCTGTCCCCGGCTTTCCGCACCATGCTGTGCTGAATTCCCCGAGCTGAGTCATCATCCAGTCAGAACGCTTGTTCAGGCGGCGTTCTCACCGGGTTACCAGGTTTACATGACTGTGGTTACCTCAGAAAACACGGAAGGACGAGTCCATATATCTGCTGTCACCGTCATTCAGCCTCTCTCTGTCCCCTCTTATTTTACCCCTCAACCAGCCCTGACCACATGCCAAAGATCAGGACCTGGAGTCCCCCGTGTGTTCCTGCAGGGGGCGCTGGAGTCCCCCGTGTGTTCCTGCAGGGGGCGCTGGAGTCCCCAGTGTGTTCCTGCAGGGGGCGCTGGAGTCCCCAGTGTGTTCCTGCAGGGGGCGCTGGAGTCCCCCGTGTGTCCCTGCAGGGGGCGCTGGAGTCCCCCGTGTGTCCCTGCAGGGGGCGCTGGAGTCCCCCGTGTGTCCCTGCAGGGGGCGCTGGAGTCCCGTGGATGGCGGTCTCCGTGCTGGAAATGCTGTCTCAGGCTAACTTTGAGTCAAGCTAACGACAGGCTGAGAGCTGCAGCTAATCACACCTATTTGGTTTTTTGAAGCAGGCTGTAAACATGTTCATGTCTGCTGTAAAAACAGGCTGTTTGAATGGGTGTGTATGTGACTTCCTGTGCTGCTGCAGCCAGCCTCTAGTGGACACTCTGGGTACTGCAGGATGTTAGACTTCAGCAGCAGCTTCCTGTTTAAACACTGGAGGTTTCCTCTTGGTCATGTTGCTGCAGTATTGTTAGCTT
>NC_136707.1:53368-55868 GCF_947650265.1 Symphodus melops
TCACGCAGCACAGAGGGCCAGTCTGACAGACGGTAACACAAAGAGGGAAGGTTGTACAGCAGAAGATTCTCCACCTCGTCCAAACCTGAGGAACGAACATGAGACACACGAAGGACAAGGGTTCAGCTGGGTCACATCAGAGTGAGAGCGTTAAAAGAATAAAACGCCCCGAGGCGCCTCAACAAAGCTCTTAATGAAATCTCCAGCTCAGCCAAAGTGTGAAAATCGTCTCAATTTACTGACTTCCAATTATCTGTGTTTATCCAAACAAGAAGCCAGAGAAGCTTCTGGATGTCGAGGGTGCTTAAATCATGAAACAAACAAACATAAATTAGCATTTTCATCTTTAAATTAGGCCCCTGGAGGAAAGGAAGCTGGTGAAGTGATGCTTTAGAAGAACAGTAAGAGAGCAGGGCTGCTAGGCTACATGTGCTAATATTACTGGACAAAGCTTGAGTGACGTCAGCTGGTTGCTACGGCAGCCGAGGCTCATCGGCAGCAGCCGCCATGCTGGAAATGCCGTCTTAACTTTCAGTCAGCCTAACGACGAATGAGCAGCTTCTGTCCATTCTTTGTGAATCAGGCCCACCAGTGTGGAAAAGCTGCTGGGAAGGGTTCCACCTCTTCATGCAAAGAGGAACTCAAAGAAAAGGATGTGCACTAATGAGGAAGACTGCACGAAGGAAGGAGAGAGGAGGCAGAGAAGAAGAGGAGATTTGAAGCACAGCAGGGAATTCACAACATTTCGTTTTTGAAACAGTTGAAGGAGCGGGACTCTGTGCACCGTGACGCTGCCTCCGTCTCCGGCTGTCTTCAGGGAAATTTAAAATGTGAGCGGAAGAGAGCGAGAGAGGACGGGAGAGAGAGAGGAAAATGAGATGCTGCTTCTAAGAGACGGAGGAAAAGCCAGCCACTGAAACACAACTGAATAAAGAAGGTGTTCTCTGCTGTGCAGCCTCTTCAAGTTATTTTAACCTTTAATGGGGGAAACAGCTCCAGTTATAGAGTGCAGTTTATGCAGAAGGAGCGAAGAGAAGACTGAACAGAGGGTGGATGGTTGCTGACACACGAGTACACCGAGGGCTTAGCTGAAGAGGAAAACAAAGCAGAGAAGATGAGCAGAGGAAGAAGGCTGCTCACAGAGCTGCAGTGACACACAAACCACAGGTCTGAGTCCAGTCTGAAGGTTTTCACCACAAGCAAGCGTATGAGGCTGCTAGCTAGCCTTTAACTGAAGGAGGTGCTGGTTAAACGCTGCAGCATGGTGGCTGTTCCTGTACTTCTCTGTCTTGTTGTCATATTTGTTCAGGTTTTCTCTTTTATTTTCTGTCTTGAAGCCAAAATGCTTCGACTGCCGTGAAAACGCCGGCTCATTACAACCGACCTGGTCCGCTCTACAGCTGCTCATCTTTACATCCCTACGAGTGACAGCGTTTACATCAGGGTGGTCTCAAGACTCTTCAAGTTCTCTGTCTGGTCTCTGACCAGGCGGACTCCTGACTTCACATCCAGACCACCACTGACATCATTATTCTAAATGTACAAATAACTTCAGTCCCCCCCCCACATGGTGACGATGTTTCACTGATATTTAGGGGCTTGGGCTTGGTCTAGGTCTAGGGCTGGGTCTTGGTCTTGGGCTTGGTCTTGGTCTTGACTACAACACTAACTGTCAGTAATATACAACATTACGGCTGCTGGTCTGTGAGCTGACTGGGAACAGAAGTGAGATCTGCATACCGTGCTGGGCGGAGCCAGAAGAGTCTGACTGTGCGAGCAGACTCAGACTGAGCTTCTGAAGAAAACCACAGCAAGACGCGTTCAGGTTTGAGTTCCTGAAAGAATCAGTGAGAGAGAGAAAGGAGGGAGAGGTCATCAACACACGACCAGAAATACTACAACACAGGAGAGAGGAGAGAGGAGAGAGGAGAGAGGAGAGGAGAGAGGAGAGAGGAGAGGAGAGAGGAGAGAGGAGAGAGGAGAGGAGAGAGGAGATTGAGGAGAGGAGAGAAGAGAGGAGAGAGGAGAGAGGAGAGGAGAGAGGAGAGAGAGGAGAGAGGAGAGAGGAGAGAGGAGAGAGGAGAGGAGAGAGGAGAGAGGAGAGGAGAGAGGAGAGAGGAGAGAGGAGAGGAGAGAGGAGATTGAGGAGAGGAGAGAAGAGAGGAGAGAGGAGAGAGGAGAGAGGAGAGAGGAGAGGAGAGAGGAGATTGAGGAGAGGAGAGAAGAGAGGAGGGAGGAGAGAGGAGAGAGGAGGGAGGAGAGAGGAGAGAGGAGAGAGGAGAGAGGAGAGAGGAGAGAGGAGAGGAGAGAGGAGAGAGGAGAGGAGAGAGGAGAGAGGAGAGAGGAGAGAGGAGAGAGGAGAGGAGAGAGGAGATTGAGGAGAGGAGAGAGGAGAGAGGAGAGAGGAGAGAGGAGAGAGGAGAGGAGAGAGGAGATTGAGGAGAGGAGAGAAGAGAGGAGGAGGAGAGAGGAGAGAGGAGAGAGGAGAGAGGAGAGAGGA
>NC_136707.1:58368-74863 GCF_947650265.1 Symphodus melops
TGTGTGTGCATGTGTGTATGTGCACATGTGTGTGTGTGTGTGTGTGTGTGTGTGTGTGTGTGTGTGTGTGTGTGTGTGTGTGTGTGTGTGTATGTGTGTGTGTGTGTGTGTGTGCTCTCGGCTCTCACAATGATGGTTGGTATCCAGACGGAGTCGCAGCAGCGCAGCAGACACCGACACAAAGACTCCAGTGTGTCCGGGCTGTGTTTGGATGGAGCCGTGAACGAGTTCTCCTTCAGGACCGGTTCTGATGCACACTCTTCAGCCAACCTTCAACACACACACACACACACACACACACACACACACACAAAGAACAGATGAAGGATTCAGCCGTGTTAAGGATGTGATCACACCTACATCTATATAATGTTTCTGGTAGCCGAGAGCTGAGAGCGCACGCCGCCATGTACGGGCTCCAAAGCAGCCGGACTCTACCCACTGTCACTGTCTCTAAATAAACATCAGCATTTTATAATTTCATACTTGATACAGAAGCAAAGTTGAGTGAAATATTCCAGGAACAACATGACTGAGGTTTTTTATACTGACACGAAGTAGAAGGTTCCAGAGCTCCTGTTTAACTCCTCTAACAGCTCACTGACCTGCAGGCAGCCTCACAGCAGACCAGGGCCTGCAGCAGAAACCCTTCGGACCTGGACGCCTGGCTGCTGGGCTCTGACCTCCTCAGACTCGCCTGCAGCAGAAAGTTTTAAGATATGAGAGATGATGAAACTACAAACCTGCAGGAACAGTTGGAGAGAGAAGAGAAGCAACAGAACAACACGAGACCCGCTGATGTGCTCACTGATAAACCACATGAAACATTAAGCTGTGCGCGTTAAGGAACAGCGGCCCAGGGTTCGATCCCGGCACGTGGCTCCCCGCTCACTCTCTCAGTCTAACTCACAGAGCTTCGATGACGAGCAGGAGGAGGCGGGGTCAGCTCGGAGAATCTGTTAGTGACGGCCTCGATCAGCGCCTCTATCTGCCTGTACTGGACCGGTACGGACTGATGGTTCAGCCTGCAGGATTCAGAGAAGGAAAAGCAGCTGTGTGTTCGTGCAGACGCAGTCTGAATCATCTCGTGTGTTTGAGGATGATAAATAACTTCAAACTGTCCTTCTGTCTGTGTGTGTTTATAAAACGGTTCAGATTTGTAAAACGTCTATTCTCGCTTAACGCCGTGTCCTAACTGCACGTTGGATATCACGTGACATTGCATACGATCGATTCACTTTCCCCTTACAAGCATTACGACATGTAGTGCTTTTATTTTGAAGGAGGACATACGGTGGGGTGGTGCTTCTATTCGTTTACCTGAGCAGGGCGGAGCCAGCGTTAGCAGCCTGTGTGGCGACCAGCGTGCAGGAGGAAGAGACTCCAGCTAAGACTGCCTCCGACACTGCCACAAACCCTCCAGCGCTCGAGAAGAGGCGCACATCAGGAGGCTGGCTGCACACACACACACACACACACACACACACACACACACACACACACACATACACACACACACACTGCATAAGGACGACATATCGGCTCCCCCAAAGTGAAAACCCGTGGAGCCCCCTGCTGACTGACTGTGATATAGGTCATAAGCCCCGCCTCCTCCCTGTTAACAGATGTGTCAAACTTCAAAATCAAAATATACATTCAGTATTTTTTTTGTCAGTCATGGTTTCTGTCAGTATTGTTGCTCATCATAGTATGACACTGTGATTGACAGCTGTGTTGACCAATGACGCTCCTGCAGCGGGTCATCGGAGCGGAGGAGGAACGAACGTCTGCTTCAAACTGCCACAAAAATCGGTTCTGCAAATGGACAGAACCAACCTGAGGGACCTTTGACCTTTAACCAGGAAGTGACATGTTTGGTTAGAGGGAGCGGCTCTTTGATAACTGACGCAGACGAGTCGTACGTCAGCGGCTGTTTTGGGGTATTTTAGCTTCACTTTGGTACAACAGGAAGAGACGTCCATCTTTAAACAGACAGAGAGGAGCTGTGAGGTTCCTCCACGACTCTCCTGCCTCGGACTGTTTGCCGAGTCGTCGTTCTCACCTCAGTCAGGAACACATAACAAACAGTGCTGACCTCTTGATGCTGCAAAGATCACCTGACTGTGACGCAGCGCCACAACAGCTGTCGGCCGCCTCCGGGCTGTTGCCACAACAACAGTCGCACAGAAGATCCTAAATAACCCACGCATGCACATAGAAGCACGAGATGCTGGTGAGTTTAGGCGTGGACACGATTCAGTGATCGGACGCCATTAACAAAACGTGACAATCTTACGCACACAAACATAAAATGTGTCCACTCGCATGAGCTGCAAAGAGACGACCAGACGCGCGCAAGCGCACGCACACGCACACACACACACACACACACACACACACACACACACACACACTCAGTCTCACCGGTCCAGGATCTCAGTGAGGAGCAGGAGGCCTTGTTTAGGCACCTCCATGTTGGACAGCCGCAGAGCCTCCTCCAGGCTGCGCACCAGGGACTCCATACCTGACACGCAAACACAAACACGTATGTGTCAATAGATCTGGAACGGTGTGACTGCGCCCTGAATGACGGCGTTCTCTGAAGTGTTAATAACGCACGCCATCAGGAGACGGACGACGTCTTCTCTGGTCTCTGTGAGGAACTCTTCCTGCAGGATGACGATGCATGGCTAACACACAGTGGTACATATTTCTAATTTAATGCTCCGCTGACTCTGCTGTAATGATCTCTTATTTAAAATCAACTAGAGCATAAACTTAATGACACACAGAGCGCTTACACCACAGACCCCGTGTGCTGTGATTTAACTGCTGCAGAATAAAAAACATCCACAGACAGCAGAACCTGAAATAAATCACAACTTAAAACAAAGACACACAAAGAAGAAGAACTTCAGCTGTGGGATATTTAAGTGATCATGTTTACATGCACAGAGACACAGAGGGGCTGCACATGTCTGAACCACGGGGACTGACTCCGCCCTCTCACCGTACACTGAGTGACACTGAGAGAAGAAGAGCGCGTCCTCGCTCAGCAGCAGCAGACAGCTGTACGCCGACCACAGCATGACCTCATCGCTGCTCGCAGCCAGCCGGTCGAACAGAAACTCTGCGAGAGAGGAGAGAAACGGAGAATGACGTTATTCGAACCAACACGCCGCGATCCAAACAGGAAGTAAATGTTCATCAAGCATGTCCTGAAATCATGAGCTCACATCCAAATGACTTCAGATGTTTATGACCAAAGAGCTGCACAATCAAAACACACACTGATCCAGCAGGTGTCGCCCTCGAGCTCCATCATCCTAATAATCAATAAGTATGTTCTTCTTCTTCTCTCTCGTCTTTTATACACAAAGGGAGGAGCCGTCCATGTAAACACAGCGCTGACAACAACACAGCCAGCAGGACTCCAGCTTCTCCCTCACTGGAGACACTCAGGACATTTACTGGACTGGATTTATGAGATACTGATGTGTTGAATTCATTTGAAACAGCAGGAGAATAAACATTAGGACAAACTCTCCTGCTGAGCTGAAAGCAAATCAATAAAAGAGCATTTTGAGCTTTTATTGAAAACATGAAGCTCGAGCAGCTCAGGAAAGAATTACAAACAGAACCCCTGCGGAGATGAAGAAGCAAGAAAAGTGTGTGTGTGTGTGTGTGTGTGTGTGTGTGTGTGTGTGTGTGTGTGTGTGTGTGTGTGTGTGTGTGTGTGTGTGTGTGTGTGTGTGTGTGTGTGTGTGTGTGTGTGAGTGTTGTCACCTGGGACGTCGGCTCTGATGAAGGGAGCGCTGAACTGAGCGGGAGAATGAACCAGGACGGACGCGATGCACTTGGCACTGGTCACCTGTAACGTCTGATCACCACTCAGCAGCAGCTCCATCAGAGAACACACAGAGAACATACAGAGAACACACAGAGAACATACAGAGAACACACAGAGAACATACAGAGAACACACAGAGAACATACAGAGAACACAGAGAGAACATACAGAGAACACACAGAGAACACACAGAGAGAACACACAGAGAGAACACACAGAGAACACAGAGAGAGAACACAGAGAGAACACAGAACCCACAGAGAGAACACAGAGAGAACACAGGGAACACCTCACTGACAGGTTCCACGTGTGAACACAACACTCGTATTTGTTCTGCAGGAAGTCAGAGTGAGCTGAACACAGAGAGAACGCCCCCCCGCTGTGAGGCGTGAACGCCCCCCCCTCGCTGTGAGCCCCCCCCCCCCCCGCTGTGAGGCGTGAACAACCAGAGTGTCTGTGAGAAAAGTCTGTTGTTTGATTAAAAACAGCTGTTTTATTTATTTATGGGACGACGTTAAAAATAACTGAAGTTTGTTTTGGAAAATAAATCAGATTTAAATGTGATTATGTTTTTAAGAGTCACATTTTAAAACCCCCTCGACACTAAATGGAGATGGAATGACGTCATTGGCCGAGCTGTAACACGAGTCAGAACTGAGAACGAGATAAAATCTACGCATTGATTTCCCAGACATGAAGAATAAATATTGTTCCAGGGTAAACCCTCTGTGAGTCCTCATTCAGAGGACCATTAATCCCGGATCAGAACATCTTGTTATTTTAATACTGAGTGCCAGAATGCGGTCTTGGGGACGGGAGCAGGATGTTTGGACAGACCTTTTTCAGGATGAGAGGCAGAGGGCAGAGCTCGGGGGACTGTTGCTCTTGGGTTTGGCTCAGGCTCTGACTGTTGTTGCTGTGGGTGATCTGGTTCTCACTGCCCAGGACCGGGCCGCTCTTCATCAGAACTGATACCGCCTCGCCCATCTGAACCAGCAGCGACAGCAGGCCTGAACGACACACCGAGGTTACTGTGGTTTAAGGTTTCTGTTCTTATGAAATCTCTCTCACTCACCAACACATCTGTTGAGCAGCTGAGGGGAGCCGGCGCTGGCCAAAGTCTGCAGCAGCAGGACGCACACTCGGTCCCTGATGGCAGCAGGTACTGACTGAGCGGCCGAGCCCCCGCCGCTCCCAAACAGTCTGAGCCACACGTACAGGACCGAGGCCTTCAGCGCTTCATCCGGGTACAGGAGGGCGGAGCACAGGTGATCCAGTAAGGACGCTGATGGACGGAGAAGGGGGACAGTCAGGACTAAGTCAGAAGAGAGGCGTAACACAGGCTGAAGCGAGATGAGCTAACGACCTCCTCCGTATCAGAGACGATGGTTGAGCAACAGTGGAGGGAAAGTTGCAATGATGATGAAAGCACTGAAGACTATCGGGGGAGAGAGGGTGCAAAAATATAAAAACACACAGAGACCAGAGAGGAGTCTCAGCAGACACTGACAGAGGAAACGGCTCCCACCTTCTTTTACTGGTGACCCCAGTTTGACCCCAGTTTGACCCCAGACAACCAAAACACACTAACTCTACTGTGACACAAACAAACATTCATGTTAGACCATCTACAGGAGCCTGAAGGGACAAACAGGTAGAGATATATACTGTAGGTATATACAGTGTGTGGACGGACGGACGGACAGACAGACTCGTTCATGCTGACAGAGGACTCTTTCTATAATATGCTGTAAATAAAATGTGTCAGGAAAGAAAAGGTTGGGATGAGACAGAGAGGGATGAACTGCAGAAAAGGGTCGAGGTCGGATTTGAACCGGCAGTCTCTGTGCTACAATGATGTTTCTACAACAGAAGTCAAGGCGGGGGGAGCGTGTCGTCTGAAGGATGCAGCACTGCCTGAAAGGCGATTAGAGACTTTAAGAACAGAGAGAATAATCTGTGCCTCTGTAGAGGAGAGAGAGAGAGAGCACGAGCTGCTCTGTGAAGCATGACAGACATGTTTGATTAAAGCACAATATATACGAGGCGGCCGAGAGGAGGGAGGGAAAAGGAAAGCTCGACTGTTGTTTCAAAAACACATTTAAGAGACAGAAGATGAAACTGTTTGTCCTGCTCACTGTGACGCTCCTCAGTGTGTCTCTCTGTTTGACTCAACCTTTCTCTCTCACTCTGCAGCTTTTCATCCTTCCAGCTCTCTTTGTTTCCCACCAACAAAATGCCAAAATAAATCCCCACGAAGCAAACACACTGTGCTGTGTTGTTGTTTCTGTCCTCTGAACAGAAACAGATTAAACTGTTTACTGGTCTGGTAAATAATGACAGTAGTGTGAGGACACACAACTCCAGAAAGGACACAATCTGCACCGCGCCTGGTGTGTGTGAGCGGTACACTCCGAGGCCCTGACACAGATGGAAGAGGTGCACGAGTACATAACGTGGACGTGAAGTATGATGCATCCCCGCCGACACCATCAACAAATCCCCAAAAAGTCACAGAGTGGATAAAGATGCAGTCAGGATGTTTGTGTTGTTCTGTGCAGATGTGGACTCGACACATACGTGTAAATGCTCTTGGTAATAAAACCCTGATTCTAACCTCCGTCCTTTTTATGGCCTGTATCGTAATATCAGCACACTTCATAATGACACAAAGCCATGCGTGTGTTCGTCCTGGAGCTGCGTGAACGCAGGCCAGCTTGAGCCCTTACACCTCCACCTTCCTCTGTGTCCACTCCTGAGTGAGGACAGGAGGGACTGAAAGAGGCGGGGACAAAAACAGGCAAAGGGACAATCAGAGAGAGACGGGCAGCGAGTCAGAGAGAGAGAGCTCTGGGCTCTTGTTGTCATCGCCATGCTGTTGTCATTAGTCCAAACAGGCCGACAGAGACACGCTGAGTGACGGCCACAGACAGGCATGCACCCTAAATAGTGGTGGCCTGAATTTTGCATCGGCAATACAGCAACCCAGAAGCAGCCGAGTGTGCTCAGGAGAGCTGAAGTCCTGGGGATACACGGGAGAGGAGCCTGTGTGTAACAAATATTCTTCTTGACTCACACACAGACGCATCCAGTGCAGCATTTTGTTCTGTTTGAGAAAGACGTCGAGGTTTTAAAAAAGAAGGCAGGTCAATGAAGATGATAAACGCTTTTTATTTAATAGAGCGGCGTTACGGTTCATAGAGAAGGAAGGGCAACACACTGAAGGATTGTGGGTAAAGAAATGTACATATAGAAACTGAGGGGGAAGGTTGGATGAACCAAACTTTTCTTTATTTCAGTGAGAGCTGCCCTGGGATCAGCTCTGCAGGTGGAGTATAAAGAGCAGCTATCTCAATAAAGCCCGAGCTTAAAAAAAAAAAAGGTTGGATTGAGAAGGTTCAGGGGAAAGGACATCAAATATCCAGTGTGTGTCTGATATGGTAGAAGCAGGCGAGGAAAAGGAGCGCGGCATGAGGAGAATATTTGAAAAGCATCCAGTCGAAGTCGCTTCATGAATTATAGATGTTGAAAAGGTGAAAACAGGCGGTCGTGATTTAGGTTTCAGATATCGTGGAAAAGCCTCAGCCCCCCCCCCCCTCAGGTGTGCTGACTCAAACCTCCTGTACCCCCCTTCAGGACTAGCCATCGGTCCTGAGGGGACGGGGTAAATCTCAGCTGCCTCACACTGATACGTTTTGACTCTTTACATGAACATTGAATCACTTCCACTAATAAAGACCTGCTGCTGTTTGTCTTTGTGCATCAGGCTCTGTGTGATTTACAGAGGCTCACCGTACTGAGTCGCCAGGGTCACGGCGAGGTTGGGGACTGCTTCCACCAGGTTCCCCAAGAAGTTGAAAACGGGCAGAAGACTCCTCCTCACACTGAGCTGGTCACTGAGCTGCACGGAGACAGAAATACATCAACAACAGGCTGTCTTTAGGTCCTGACAGAAATGAATCATTCCTGGGCTCGAAGAATCCTCTGAAGCCGTTTGAGAGAACTTGGACCAAGGAACCAATCTGATGAATCTCATGCAAACAGAGGGCAGCTTTCTAATCAGGCTCTATTCTGCTGACATCAAGGACACCTGTCTTCACCTGCACATGCTGTAACACCTTCATCACCATCAGCACACACAGGTTTGAGGTTTTTCCATGTTCGGTTTTGGCTGCTTAATGAGGCCCCCCCCCCCCCCATAAGAGACACAACAGAACCAAAAGGCAGACAAGCACTTGGTTTACTAAACAACCCTGTGAGGATGTGTTGGTCACATGTTGAATATGAGGATGCTGAGTGAGCAGGTGTTTCCATGCATGTGTGTCTCACCTGTTTGTGTATCTCTTCCAAAACAAAGCGATAAGACGGCTCGCTGTGGAGCTCCAAGAGCAGCTGAAGCAGCACTGACACACAGGAACACAAGCATGTTTGTATTCACACACACACACACATCAAGAACAGACAACTGAAGGTTCATAAAAATAAACAACAACACAACAGTTATGTTCACATTAAAGAGGAATTCACACTAAGCAAGCCGTACTGTGCCTCAGCACGCTTCACCCCCAAAGACCTGAGCGCCCCGATCCATCAAGCATGCTGCACTTCCTCGGCCCGGCACGCTTCGGCACGGACGCACAACATGGACCGCCTTCATTAGTGTTCTGTCTGTGTCTGACTGACATGAATAAGACACAGCTGTCCTTTTCTCCTTGTTGTTTTTGAGTCCTCATATCTTACTGAGCACGCTGCATGATAACTTACAGCCCTGCATGTGTTCTGCTATCATGTTATGTACAAGAGGTAACATGGAGAGGAGGGGAGACAGCTGTCTGTAATGATTAGAGTTCCCAGTTTAAACACTAGGGGGCAGAGTTACATGCTGCTCCTTTAAGTTACAGAGCCTGTAAGAGTAAAGTGCTTAAACCTTGACACTGCTGAAGAGTGTGAGAGGAACACAGTCTGAATAATGAAGCAGTGATTATTATCACCATTTTCACTCAGGGTCATCATCAGACCAGAATCCTAAACTTACTATATTTAGACCTGTTTCAGCAGAGTCCGAATCCTCAGAAATTCAAATTAGTCGGCAAGATTCTGGTCCTGATTCGCTGCCAATGTATTTTTACAATTGTGTGCAGGAGTTTTCCTCGAAGGAGGACAGACTGGCTGCTGCATTGTTGTCAGAGAAGCTTCAACACAGCATGTTTCCTTCATGATCACACAGGAAGAGAGCAGCTCTCTGATTGGTCCTTTAGGAAAACAGTTTTAAATCTTAAAACATTTAGCTCCAGGGAGAGAACTCAGACTGTGCACACAAATCTGTGAAGAATAAGAAACGTGTGTTTATAAAGGAGTGAGCAGATCAATGAAAGAACTCTAAGCTCCTCACCTTGGTCAACCTTCCCCAGAGTGGCCGGGTCCTCCACGGAGTGAAGCATCCCTGGGGACAGAAAGCTGGCTGGGACTTACACAGGTATCACAACAAAGATGGATAAAACTGAAGAACAGCCGACGGGATAGTTTTAGAAGCCCTGCTGAGAGACTACATGCAGATTTATGCTGTGAAACGTAGACGTCTTGTTGGTCGTACGATGAGGACAAATCTTTCTTTTTAAATACATTTGTTGGATTTCCACAAAAAAATGCAGCAGAAAAAATAACAGCACGTGGTTAAGTTATCATCGAGTCACGATTGGCTTGGTTTCATGATCACAGGATGATAAAATCTGAAGTGAGATTGAAACTCGATTAATTAACCCTAACATCGAGAGGAGGGTCTGTGCAATACTGGTCCCACTCTTAAGGGGGTTTCAGACTCTGAACCCGGGCCCCAGATCCGAGTGCACTTGAAAAGGCTTTTAGTTTATGTTTTTTGATAAAAGAGCGCCCTTCCAAACACCTCATTACGAATTATCAGCTTCAATCACACCGAGAGCAGCAAAGAAATCCCACTGCATCCTGTCTTCTTACTCATCCTGTCTGTCTGATTCTTTTAGTGTCACTGTGACTCACCGAGCAGAGAAGCAGTCAATTGAAGACAGACCCGGTTGTCCTGTTGGAGAAGCTCTCTGAAAGCCCCAGGAGAACACCTCAACAGCCCGCTGATACCAGACAGGACAAACGACTTCCTCACCGACTGTAAAACAGAGACAAAGAGAGGGAAATATAATAAAGCCTGAACAGGAAGTGACCACATTTGGCTAAAAACACTATGATGTATATATCAAATGACTATTCAAGCATATCTGTTTTTGTCTGTCACTGTTCAAATAAACCTTTTAAAAAATAATAATAATAATCACAATAATACATGAGGGTTTTTATTGTTACCGAGATGTCATCACCCTCGAGCATCTCTATGACACAAGCCACACAGAGCAGCCGGCCTCCTCCTCCCTCCTCGGACCCGAGCCGGCCTCCTCCTCCCTCCTCAGACCAGAGCCGGCCTCCTCCTCCCTCCTCGGACCCGAGCCGGCCTCCCCCTCCCTCCTCAGACCCGAGCCGGCCTCCTCCTCCCTCCTCGGACCCGAGCCGGAGGCTCCACTTCGGGTCGTGTCTGTGGTGGATGTGTTCATAGATCATTTCTCCGCTCGTCATGTTTGTGCGCAGACAGGTTAGCTGGTTAGCTAGTTAGCTGGTTAGCTTAACAAATTTAAATGTTAAGATAGCTCATTAGCATAAAACGCGTTCTTTCTTTTTCGAAGAAAGTGAGTCTTTTTAAGTCTTCACCGATTAAACATTCACATCAAAAGAAGTGTAGTCAATAAAAAAGTTCACCATAAAGCATTTACAATTATTATAAACGACAGAAAACTACACAAGTCGACGTTTAGCCTTAGCAGACCGAAATGTTCGCGCCCAGTTTTTTAAAGAAAACTTTATTTAAAAATAAAAAAACAGAGGAAACTTAAGAGCACAAAAACACGAAAATACCAAAATGATTTATTTATTCCAAAAATAAGACAAAGATTAACATTAAAAAAACAGAAAGAAAATAGATAATAATTACAAACAGCAGAAATTATAATAAAATACATTTGGACAATAAGCTACTATAGTTACATGTCCCACCCCCTCGCCATCTATTCAGCTGTCTTGTAATATATTTTTTAAATTATGACAATCATTAAATAATAATGAGCTGCCTGAACCACTACTTGGAAAGTTTAGTTGCTTTATTATTATTTTAATGAACATTGCCTTCAACAGTTTTCGGTTATCAAATGTTAGATTTAAATGAAACATCCATTAAATGTCATAGTTAAATGACAAGCTGTGAGTGTACTCTTTTTTTTTTTTAATTTGCAGCATTGTTTAGCAATGAAGGCCAACATTTGGTTATCACCATGACAACAAAAGCTTCAGGGCGACTGAGCAGCTATCCAATGAGAGCTGTACGGGGGAGAGTTATCAGGCACCACAGACTTGTCACTTTATTATCTGTGCACTTCTGCTTAACACGAGATCACTCCACATCAAAGTAATGCATGACAGTAAGTGCAGCCAGCTCAGCGCTGCCTTGTGTGTGCAGCAGGCGAGCTCTCAAAGGTGGAGGAGGATGTGTTTTCTTTTGACCAGTATGCCGTGCTCCAAACATATTTAAAGCTGAGTGAGCAGAGAAGCAGGTGGAAAATATTAGTTCTTAAAGTAATCTGTACAGAGACAGGACTGTAATCCATCAGCTTCAGGGGTTTGCTGGCTCCTGAGAGGTTGGAGCGAACACATATCCGTCAATTTAATTTGACAACTATTTCACAGACACAATTCATCAGGGGCCAATAAAACAACACAAATGGAGTCAGGTTGTGTCCAAGCAAAAGTGGAGAGACTACCTGCACATATATATCTCTACATAGCTTTGCTTTTCTCTCTTTTGGCTTCATGTGTCTTGAACCACTTCCTTTTTACAACCCACACACACAGACAAACCCACACACACACACACACACACACACACACACACAAAGACAAACCCACACACACACACAGACAAACCCACACACACATACACACACACATCTTTATATATACAAAGATCATTCTGCAGTCTTAAAAAAAACCAGGAAGGAATAGTTTTAGAATATTTATTGTTACTTTCTTCTGCTGTCATCGTGGGCGTATGTCCTAAATAAAGCTTCATACCTTTGCAGTCATCACATCACCGTGGTTACGTGACTGTTCCCATAAGTGACGACAGATTGCAACCTGCAACTGCAGTTTTTTATTTGAAGAGTAATGACTTACAATATGTGTCTCCCCCCCTGCAAGTCTGCATATTTCACTGCAGTATGAAACCCTCCATGTAAAGTCAATGCAATATTCCCTCAACTTAAACTTGTAGTAGAAAGATCCTTCATAACAGCCTAAACATGAAAAGACATAAATCGATTCATCCAGACTGTATAAAATCAAGAGTGGACTTCAAAGTAGAGATACTTCAACCTTTTTGATTCCGGTTAAGTGAAGCGCCTACAGCCTTGTGGTAATGTTGTGCGCCGCATTCTTTACTCTGCAGCAGCCTCTACCATCAGTGTGTGAATGTGTATGAATGGATGAGTTAATACTGATGGACTCTGCAGCAGCCTCTACCATCAGTGTGTGAGTGTGTAGGTGTGACCTGTGGTTTGAGTAGCCAGTAGACTAGATAAGAATGAAACAAGCTCACGTCTATTAAATATGGAAACACAGTTAAAAATAAATAAAGACATCGACAGTGAAACATGCTCTAATTCATTTCCCATTATTTAACATGTTTAAATAATTCTGTAAGGGGTTCGGGCACTAGATCTTGAAAACGTTTTTGCTGTATTAGAAAGAGGGCGGGGCCTGTCTGAGCGCGCGCGTGCTGGGCGTGCAGTAGATCTCTCGGGTTGAACTGTCAGGTGAGCTTCAGCCTCACAGATGGAGACTCCTGCAGACTGATCACACTCTGTGGATTAAATGTGACCGAAATAAGAAGATAAAAGAAGTGGTGTGAATAAAATGTCGACTCCTGGTAAGAAACACTCTTTAGATATTATACCATATTGAGTTGTTTGCAACCTGTTACAACTTGTTTGAAAGAATAGAAGTCGCTGCTGCAGGTGTTACGGTGTGAAGAGTGACCTTGTCAACTGGAGACTTTCTGCAACTTGCTATGTTGTAAATGTTTTAAAAGTTTTCTCACTTATCTTTTAATGTCGTAAAATATTCATCAGAATTATCTTTAATGAAAAACTAAGAAAGAAGCTTCTTTAGGACACTTTTCAGGTGTTATGTCGAGAAATGCATCCCTTCCAGGAAATGCATTAGAAACGGTATCACTAAGTGATCAGTGGGAGTCGGTGGTGGGTCCTGAAGCTGAGTTAAAGATAAAGTAGTGCAGATTTGAGGATCTTTAGAAGTCTGTATCCGCAGGATTTAAGGGGGCTGCTGACTGACCCGGAGTGGATTACTAAACCTGGATCTTTTTTAAAACCTTAAATCAAAGCCCAGATTGCAAACATATTTTTTCTGGGGGTTTGGGGGGGGGGGGGGGGGTTGATTATGCATGCAATCCCCTAAACACAAGTTATTTCAGTTCATAACTTCCTGCAGGGGTTAGAAATATTAGTCATCAGAAGTTTCCATGCCTTGCTGAGCTTTTCCGCCTCAGCATTCATCAGACAGAAAGTAAACCTGCAAATATGTTCATGTGCTCTCAGCACGCCGCCACAGTGCTGACAGATGGAGATGCTGCGAAACCACAAAGAAGCTGCAGTTTGTCTATGACAGGGTCAGTAAAGGTTCTCAAGTAGCTCTGCTTAGGTTAGGTCTTTAACATTGTTAGACACTTACAAGACTCCACCTTTTATCTGTTGTCTTATAACGATGAGCTGGTCGACACCAGTCCTGAGATTTATCAAAAAGGAAAGTTTGAAGTCTCCTCTGGGAAGTGTGTGCCTCGCACGCCCCGACTGGAGAAGATTCCTCAAATAAACTGTTGTCATGGAGGAAGTCACACAGCTGATTAGCTCCCACGTTCTCCAGGATCTTAGAGACAAAAGGAAGGTTGGACTCTCTGTCGGCCTGCTGCAGCGCTGAAAAGGTGTCTAGGATTGTTTTTATTTTCTTCGATGAGAGAAGAGTGATAGGCGGTGTGTCATAGAGCGTTCATATATTTATTATGACTCTTTTGGTGGAGCGCCACATTCTTTCAAATGTACTCACTGTTAGTTTTCATGCATTATCATTCTTAAAGCCGAGTTATTTTAGAGCATTACCTCCTGGGGGAAAAGAAATTCCCGTCTTTAGAAGTTTCCATTCGACTCTGAACTTTTGAGATGCAGCAGCACTGAGCAGACTGACAAACAGAACGTCAACATAAACCAAGAAGAACCACAAACTGACAAACTGATGGAGCCTACAGAGATGAGACAAAACCACGATGACTCCCCAGAGGGCGAAGGGGGGGCCATTAGAGCCCCCGAGCGAGGACAAACTTTAAACTGCAGCTGTAGCTCACAACAGCAGGAGACCTCCCTGAGGCCCCGCCTCCACCTGACCACGGCCTGGAGAAGCAGCAGGTGTTTAACCTTCTTTGTGCAGTCGAACAGAGGAGCTGATCCCCTCGCCCAACCGCTCCGTCAGCACTTTCCACGACTGATGGAAGACTAAATAAACAAACATGGGAACCAATAACAATGACAGGTATTACCCCTATACAGTAACCCCCATCCCTGCATGCACACAGTGCAGGTACTGTTCACAGCACTCAGCCACACAAAGAGTCAACGCCAGCTTTGTTCTGTCCTCAGCTCGCACCCTCCAGGGCAGGATCCATTTTCACAGCAGGACAGTGAGCCAGCTCCACGGAGGGAAAACCTCCAGGCCTCCTTTAGATGAGGTCATGGGTGTCAGTTTGGGGGGGGGGGGTGCATCATACTGGACATGAATTCAGTTATTGATGAGTACTGCAGTCTAAACTCTAATCATCACAGAGAGCTGTCTCCCCCCCTCCTCTCACACAGGTCAGCATGTGGTGGACACTGTAGCTTCAGTGTTTAGCCAGCTTTGCATGTGGTGGACACTGTAGCTTCAGTGTTTAGCCAGCTCTGCATGTGGTGGACACTGTAGCTTCAGTGTTTAGCCAGCTCTGCATGTGGTGCACACTGTAGCTTCAGTGTTTAGCCAGCTCTGCATGTGGTGGACACTGTAGCTTCAGTGTTTAGCCAGCTCTGCATGTGGTGGACACTGTAGCTTCAGTGTTTAGCCAGCTCTGCATGTGGTGGACACTGTAGCTTCAGTGTTTAGCCAGCTCTGCATGTAGAGACACTGTAGCTTCAGTGTTTAGCCAGCTCTGCATGTGGTGGACACTGTAGCTTCAGTGTTTAGCCAGCTCTGCATGTGGTGCACACTGTAGCTTCAGTGTTTAGCCAGCTCTGCATGTGGTGGACACTGTAGCTTCAGTGTTTAGCCAGCTCTGCATGTGGTGCACACTGTAGCTTCAGTGTTTAGCCAGCTCTGCATGTGGTGGACACTGTAGCTTCAGTGTTTAGCCAGCTCTGCATGTGGTGGACACTGTAGCTTCAGTGTTTAGCCAGCTCTGCATGTGGTGGACACTGTAGCTTCAGTGTTTCGCCAGCTCTGCATGTAGAGACACTGTAGCTTCAGTGTTTAGCCAGCTCTGCATGTGGTGGACACTGTAGCTTCAGTGTTTAGCCAGCTCTGCATGTGGTGGACACTGTAGCTTCAGTGTTTAGCCAGCTCTGCATGTGGTGGACACTGTAGCTTCAGTGTTTAGCCAGCTCTGCATGTGGTGGACACTGTAGCTTCAGTGTTTAGCCAGCTCTGCATGTAGAGACACTGTAGCTTCAGTGTTTAGCCAGCTCTGCATGTGGTGGACACTGTAGCTTCAGTGTTTAGCCAGCTCTGCATGTGGTGGACACTGTAGCTTCAGTGTTTAGCCAGCTCTGCATGTAGAGACACTGTAGCTTCAGTGTTTAGCCAGCTCTGCATGTAGAGACACTGTAGTTTCAGTGTTTAGCCAGCTCTGCATGTGGTGGACACTGTAGCTTCAGTGTTTAGCCAGCTCTGCATGTGGTGGACACTGTAGCTTCAGTGTTTGGCCAGCTCTGCATGTAGAGACAGGCTTTTTAGCTCGGGTAGAGAGAGCATGATGGAAAGATTTGATTGGCTCATTAGCGGAGGTGTGGTCGTAACGCGTCCTGGTTGGCTGAGGCTGTGGGGGAGGGGTTAACCCTGGATGATAAAGTTGAAGCTCCTCAGTGAATCGAATGAGTCCAAACTGTGAGCAGAGAAAAAGCTCTGACTGTTCGCTCTGATGTTGAAAATCAAATAAGAGGCTGGTTACTGCAGTGGAGATGATTTATTGTCTCCCAGCTGATAAAATGAGGATATTCTAATTCATTATGAGGAAGTCGATTTGGCTCTACTACATGAGGTGGCTTCTCTTCAGTTGATTAGATTGATGGGACGCTCTCTCTGTGTGCTGACACACTCCATGAAGAGCTAATATAATCCATGTCACACTAAAGCGTGTAAAAAGAAGAACAAAGAGACGAGTGAGAGGCACAAAAATAAATGCGTCAGGGCTTTTTTCATTTCCAGGCATTGCAACTTTTATCCATTTATCCGCCCACAGAACAGAAACCTTCCAGTGTG
>NC_136707.1:82563-95063 GCF_947650265.1 Symphodus melops
TGTGGTCACAGGTGGCTGCTTTATGTTCAGTCATACATGGTCTAAAGGGGGGCGTTTGGTCCGACCCACATAGACCCTCTGACACGCGTGTGATCGTATGTAAACTCCAGGCGCTCCTGCAGTTTCTTGAACAGTGAACTTTAACTGGAGGGTCTTTTGACAGGGGCAGGGTCTGTGTTGGAGTCTTGTGTGATCTGGTCTCTTGTGGTTTTCCTCGGATTGCGTTGACTCTGGTTTACGAGCAGTGTGGACAGACTTTTATGGTCTGTATCCACCCTGCTTTTATAGCAGACAGTATTTATCAGCTGCACACAAGCCTTCACTTTTATGGCCTCCTTTACCTTTGCCCCCCCCCCGCCTGCCCCCCCCGCCTGCCCCCCCCACCTGCCCCCCCGCCTCCACTCCAAACACCAAGTTTCCACTGAGCTGCCTGTTTTCATGTTACAAGAACCCGACAGCTGTGATTCAAGACTCTGTGAGCAGAGAAGATCCTTCTGGATCTGCTGATGTGGGGCAGACAGGAAGTGTAAGAAGTGCACCCTCTCTGTTGACTTGGTAATCTCAGGTGCGTTGTGTGTGCAGGTGCAGAGTGGGAGCCCCGCCCTCTCTGCTGCTCACACTGATCACAGTTGTTCATTAACGTGCAGACGAGGGCAGGTAGAGCAGCCAGGACGCTTATCGATCTCAGCCTTTCTCTGGACCAGACACAAAGTCTGTGTTTCTGAACGTACCACATGTCTGGGTTCAGCTCTCGATCAGACCTGCAGAAAGCAGATTGAAGGATTTATTTGGACCTGGATGCTGGGCGGTGAGTCACCGAAGAGGATCGATGTGAAAGCCTTCAGCCTTCTTCATATTTCAGACATGTAGAACCTGTGGAGCAGGAACATTCACTGTGACGGGGCCGAGGACGGATCAACATGCACAGCTGGGTCTCTGTACCTGTCCTGGGGGCGTTGATGGTGACGGTGGTCGCCAACAACATGCTGGACGAGTGTTTGTCCTCCAAGCGGAACTTCACCATGAACGTGGTGCTGCTGGAGGACAACACGTACGAGTGGAGTCGGCCATTTGTGCAGCTCGCCGTGGAGCGAGCCATCGAAGCGGACAGACTGGAGAACCAAAAACATGGCAAGTAAACCTGAACCCCCCCCCTAACAAAACCCTGACCTGAACCCTCCCTACCAAAAACCTGACCTGAACACCCCCTAACAAAACCCTGACCTGAACCCTCCCTAACAAAACCCTGACCTGAACCCCCCCTACCAAAACCCTGACCTGAACCCCCCCTACCAAAACCCTGACCTGAACCCCCCCTAACAAAACCTTTACCTGAACCCTCCCTAACAAAACCCTGACCTGAACCCTCCCTAACAAAACCCTGACCTGAACCCCCCTACCAAAAACCTGACCTGAACACCCCCCCTAACAAAACCCTGACCTGAACCCCCCCTACCAAAACCCTGACCTGAACCCCCCCTAACAAAACCTTTACCTGAACCCTCCCTAACAAAACCCTGACCTGAACCCCCCCTAACAAAACCTTTACCTGAACCCTCCCTAACAAAACCCTGACCTGAACCCTCCTACCAAAAACCTGACCTGAACACCCCGCCTAACAAAACCCTGACCTGAACCCTCCCTACCAAAAACCTGACCTGAACCCTCCCTAACAAACAAAACCCTGACCTGAACCCCCCCAACAAAACCTTTACCTGAACCCTCCCTAACAAAACCCTGACCTGAACCCTCCCTACCAAAAACCTGACCTGAACCCTCCCTACCAAAAACCTGACCTGAACCCTCCCTAACAAAACCCTGACCTGAACCCCCCCTACCAAAAACCTGACCTGAACACCCCCCCCTAACAAAACCCTGACCTGAACCCCCCTACCAAAACCCTGACCTGAACCCCCCCAACAAAACCTTTACCTGAACCCTCCCTAACAAAACCCTGACCTGAACCCTCCCTAACAAAACCCTGACCTGAACCCTCCCTAACAAAACCCTGACCTGAACCCCCCTACCAAAAACCTGACCTGAACACCCCCCCTAACAAAACCCTGACCTGAACCCCCCCCTAACAAAACCTTTACCTGAACCCTCCCTAACAAAACCCTGACCTGAACCCCCCCTAACAAAACCTTTACCTGAACCCTCCCTAACAAAACCCTGACCTGAACCCTCCCTAACAAAACCCTGACCTGAACCCCCCCTAACAAAACCTTTACCTGAACCCTCCCTAACAAAACCCTGACCTGAACCCTCCCTACCAAAACCCTGACCTGAACCCCCCCTAACAAAACCTTTACCTGAACCCTCCCTAACAAAACCCTGACCTGAACCCTCCTTAACAAAACCCTGACCTGAACCCCCCCTAACAAAACTCCGACCTGAACCCCCCCTACCAAAACCTTTACCTGAACCCTCCCTAACAAAACCCTGACCTGAACCCTCCCTAACATAACCCCGACCTGAACCCCCCCTACCAAAACCCTGACCTGAACCCCCCTACCAAAAACCTGACCTGAACACCCCCCCTAACAAAACCCTGACCTGAACCCCCCCTACCAAAACCCTGACCTGAACCCCCCTAACAAAACCTTTACCTGAACCCCCCCTACCAAAACCCTGACCTGAACCCCCCTATCAAAACCCTGACCTGAACCCCCCCTACCAAAACCCTGACTTGAACCCTCCTTAACAAAACCCTGACCTGAACCCTCCCTAACAAAACCCCGACCTGAACCCTCCCTAACAAAACCCTGACCTGAACTCTCCCTAACAAAACCCTGACCTTAACCCCCCCCTAACAAAACCCTTACCTGAACCCCCCCTACCAAAACCCTGACCTGAACCCTCCCTACCAAAACCCTGACCTGAACCCTCCCTAACAAAACCCTGACCTGAACCCTCCCTAACAAAACCCTGACCTGAACCCTCCCTAACAAAACCCTGACCTGAATCCCCCCTAACAAAACCCTGACCTGAACCCTCCCTAACAAAACCCTGACCTGAACCCTCCCTAACAAAACCCTGACCTGAACCCCCCTACCAAAACCCTGACTTGAACCCTCCTTAACAAAACCCTGACCTGAACCCTCTCTACCAAAACCCCGACCTGAACCCCCCCTAACAAAACCCTGACCTGAACCCTCCCTAACAAAACCCTGACCTGAACCCTCCCTAACAAAACCCTTACCTGAACCCCCCCTACCAAAACCCCGACCTGAACCCCCCCTACCAAAACCCTGACCTGAACCCCCCCAACAAAACCCTGACCTGAACCCTCCCTAACAAAACCCTTACCTGAACCCCCCCTACCAAAACCCCGACCTGAACCCCCCCTACCAAAACCCTGACCTGAACCCTCCCTAACAAAACCCTGACCTGAACCCCCCCTAACAAAACCCCGACCTGAACCCTCCCTAACAAAACCCCGACCTGAACCCTCCCTAACAAAACCCCGACCTGAACCCCCCCTAACAAAACCCTGACCTGAACCCCCCCTACCAAAACCCCGACCTGAACCCTCCCTAACAAAACCCCGACCTGAACCCCCCCTACCAAAACCCTGACCTGAACCCTCCCTACCAAAACCCTGACCTGAACCCCCCCTAACACAAGGTGGTCATAATATCAAATAATAATAATACATATAATTTGAAGCGCCTCTCAGGTCACTCAAGGACACTTCATGTACATTACATGAAAATGAATAAATCTAAATGTTCATCATGAAAGATGAAACGTTGAACAGACAGTCGATCTGAACATGAACAGTTTTTTAAAGTGACACTGTTTTATTATTGGCTGATGCACTGCTCATCTCTCCCACAGTCCAAACATATGTTGGTTACCTGCTGACTCTGAACTGACCGCACTGAGTCTGTCTCTATATGTCAGCTCTGTGATTGGCTGCTGAACTGTCCAGGGTGTAGCTCCGCCTCTCACCCAATCACAGCTGGGATCACCTGCGAGCCTGAACGGGTTTTAATATCTCTTCTCTTCCCTCCATGACTCCAGATTTAAATTTCACTCTGACGGCAAACTACAACGGCTTCAGCACCAACATGTACAACCGGCAGGGCTGTGGGAGCAGCACCTGTGAGGGCGTGGCCATCCTCAAGACGCTGCATGTAGGTGTGCTCGACAGTGTCCCTCGCTCCTCTCCAGCTCCTCCCTCTTTCACTGTCTCTCTTTCTCTTTAAAAATATGTCTTAAGATCTGTTTGATACTATCAATCATTAAAGTGACGTACGTCATGAAGGCCCAGATTTAAACATCGACGTAAAACCAAGAAGAAGCTCAGCCGAAGCACACGGATGGTTAAAGGCAGGGTCGGTCATTTTCATTCCCTCAGTGCTCCCTTTAAAGCCACGCCCCCTCCCTCAGTGCTCCCTCTAAAGCCATGCCCCTCCCTCAGTGCTCCCTCTAAAGCCATGCCCCTCCCTCAGTGCTCCCTTTAAAGCCACGCCCCTCCCTCAGTGCTCCCTTTAAAGCCACGCCCCTCCCTCAGTGCTCCCTCTAAAGCCATGCCCCTCCCTCAGTGCTCCCTTTAAAGCCACGCCCCCTCCCTCAGTGCTCCCTCTAAAGCCATGCCCCTCCCTCAGTGCTCCCTTTAAAGCCACGCCCCTCCCTCAGTGCTCCCTTTAAAGCCACGCCCTCCCTCAGTGCTCCCTTTAAAGCCACGCCCCTCCCTCAGTGCTCCCTCTAAAGCCATGCCCCTCCCTCAGTGCTCCCTTTAAAGCCACGCCCCTCCCTCAGTGCTCCCTCTAAAGCCACGCCCCCTCTTTCAGTGCTCCCTTTAAAGCCACGCCCCCTCATTCAGTGCTTCCTTTAAAGCCACGCCCCCCCCTCGGTGGTCCCTCTAAAGCCACGCCCCCTCATGTGAGGCTCCTCCCTCTAATCCACGAGGGAGCGAGCAGGGAGACTGGGAGGCTGTGATTGGTTCATCAGATTGGTACCTTGCGGTCGAAGTTTTTACAGATCCAGATGACAACCTGGAAAAAATGACCAACCGTGACTTTAAGGCTGGACTGTGTCACCTGAGACAGAAACAGGTGCAGAGCAGTTTGCCTTTAGTTTGGTATTGAACAGGTGTGTCTGATGTTTGTCTTCCCTCCATGATGAGTCACAGGATCACTGCTGCTCTGTGTTTCTGTGCAGAACAAAGGGGAAGTTGGATGCGTCATGCTCGGCCCTTCCTGTACTTACGCCACCTTCCAGTTTGTGGAGTGAGTCTGACTCTGAGTCTGTGACTAATGAATCAAACGTCAGGTCCACGTTCTGATCTGCTTGACCTGTTCTGTCCCTCAGTGATGAGATCGGCCTCAGTCTGAGCATTCCCATCATCTCTGCGGGAAGCTTTGGCCTCTCCTGTGACTACAAACCCAAACTCACCCGCATCCTGCCGCCTGCACGCAAGATCTCAGATTTACTGATCAACTTTTTAAAGGAAACTTTACAGTTCAAGAATGAATGGAAACAAGTCTATGTCTACAAGAAGTCCAACAACGTGTCTGAGGACTGCTTCTGGTGAGACAGTCAGGTGCTCGCAGTGAAGTCTTCCATCTCTGTCATCACACAGGTGCGTCATGTTTGGTCTTCTCTTGAACAGGTACATCAATGCATTGGAAGCAGCCTCCAACAACTTTGCAACACAGACAAACAGAGTGATGCTGCGAGGGGAGGCGGAGTTCGAGGAGACGCTCTCAAAGCCCAACAGACACAGTAACAGTGAGTCGACTTTCACTGACACTCCTGACAAGCAGAAACAACACCTGTCAGTCAAAGCCTTAATATAATGAAATATGACGAGTTATATAACAAACAGATCAATAAATCAACCACAGAGACCAGAACGACCGTTGTACCAGGCTGTAAACATGTTTATATCTGCTGTAAAGTTGGACATTTTAACATAGAGCTCTATGGAGACTGACTCACTGCAGGAGACAGACTCTAGTGGACACTGGAGGAACTGCAGCTGTAAAATTGGACATTTTACCATAGAGCTCTATGGAGACTGACTCACTGCAGGAGACAGACTCTAGTGGACACTGGAGGAACTGCAGCTGTAAAGTTGGACATTTTAACATAGAGCTCTATGGAGACTGACTCACTGCAGGAGACAGACTCTAGTGGACACTGGAGGAACTGCAGCTGTAAAATTGGACATTTTACCATAGAGCTCTATGGAGACTGACTCACTGCAGGAGACAGACTCTAGTGGACACTGGAGGAACTGCAGCTGTAAAGTTGGACATTTTACCATAGAGCTCTATGTTGAAGCGTTGAGACAGTGAAGAGAATGACGAGGTTTGTTGTGATTCTGCAGCTCAGCTGACATGTTTTCTCTCTCATTAAAGCTGCTTTCAATCTTTTCCAGTTGTCATCATGTGTGGGAGGAGCAATGACATTGTCCCCTTAAAGAGTAAGGTCAGAAAGAATAAGGAAATTCTGTATATGCTCCTCGATATTTACAAGTAAGTCCGTCGAGCATTTGACCATTGTGCATGTGAACTACTGATGTGACACAGAGTAACGCTGTCTGACCCTCCTGCAGTCCCGACTATTACACCAACAGCACGTCCAGTAAGGGGATGGAGGACGTGCTGGTGATCACTCTGCCTGAGAGGAACTACGCCTACGGGCAAAACTCAACGTACAACGACACGGTGAGATGACAAACAGATGAATTTTAAGGAGCAGTATGTAACTCTAACCCCTAGTGTTTAAAATGGGTACTGCAGTCTAAATTCCAAACCTTGAATCTAAAGTTAGAAGGAGGACATACTGGCTGCTGCTTTGTTGTCAGAGAGAGTTTCCTTCATGATCACAGAGGAAGAGAGCGTCAGCAGCTCGTTAACTCATCCTCTCACTGATTGGTCCTTTAATGTCCAGATCAATGACTACGTGGCCGGGTATCATGACGGGGCTCTGCTGTTTGGGAAAGTCCTCCGAGAGAAGATGCTCAGTGACAGATGGAAGGAGAGATCCAAAGACACTCCTCTGTCCGACAACCCCTTTGGAAACATCTCCTTTGACGGTCAGTGTGAGCAGCTGAAGGCAGATTAATGTGTAACTACCATACAATGCTACCACACCTATCGACACCGTGCGTTACCACGGCAACGACAACAGAAGCCCCAGAAACCTACAGGGTTAATTCTTGTTTGAAATTGATTAAAAAACAAATTGCAGACAAAGGTCCCGATCACACGGAGACACAGAGCACGTCTGAGGGCGGGGCGGCGTGCTCACAGGTAAAGGTGGAGCTCTCTTCGTCTCCTCGCTCCTGGAGGAGGTGAAGCCTCCTATAATAACTTACATTTAGTTTAACAATGCTTTACTTTAAATCAGGCCCAGCTCTGTACACAGGGGCGTGTCCAGATGGGCCAATCAGATTTCAAGGGGACGAGCGCCATGCTACAGTCCCAGCCCTAAACAGTGCGATCATGTGTCTCTCAGGTATGGGAGGACACTACGTGCTGGACGAGTACGGAGACAGAGACGTTAACTTCTCCATCATCTACACCTCCGTAACCTCGAAGCAGGTGAGGCTCTGCCCCTTAACTGTCAGAGTCAAGGTAAGTGTGTGTTTTAACCCTTTGTGTGTGTGTGCGTGTGTGTGCGTGTGTGTGTGTGTGTGTGTGCGTGTGTGTGTGTGTGTGTGCGTGTGTGTGTGTGTGTGTGTGCGTGTGTGTGTGTGTCTGCAGTATGAAATCCTTCTGGTGTTTGACTCATCGAGGAATAAAACCATTGTGAACAACACTGACCCCGCTCTGCCCTGGGAGGGGGGCCAGCTGCCTCCCGATGTGCCCAAGAGAAACGACGGTAACACACACACACACACACACACACACACACACACACACACACTCTAAATGAATCATCTGTGCTGTACTCAAAATACAACATGAATCAAGCAGCAGAGGAGGTTTTTTTGAAACCCGCTGTGTGTGTGTGTGTTTGTGTGTGTGTGTGTGTGTGTGTGTGTGTGTGTGTTTTCAGGATTTAACACACAGACTGTAATCGTCGTCGTCCTCAGTCTCAGCGTTGTCGTGGTAACAGCCATCGCTCTCATCTTCTACAGGTAACAAGCACACGCCTGTCTCAGACTCGTGTTTGACTGTTTGTTTATTGACTGGCTGTTTGTGCGTCTCTGCGTGTCATCAGACAGAACAGGAAGGAGCGTCTGATCCAGAAGAAGTGGTCTCACATCCACGCACACCTGATCGCTCCGCTGGACGAGAAGGCCGTCTCTCTGAAGGTCAGCACCTTTATGACTGCACTGTCCCATCTGTCCCACAGAGAGACAGTGGACAGGAGAGGCCGTCCTCCCTGCTGGTGAAGTTTTTCACACTTGGTCTTAATGTTTGCCTCCGTTTTATCTAAATCATAAATCTGCATCTTTATCAGCCTGCAAACACAGAGGACGCTCACCTGGAGCACAGTATTGATTTCCCTTAGTCAAACATGACTCTGCGTTCTTTGAACAGTTCCTCTAAAGGTGAAACCAGAATCACACAGCATGTAGTTAGCATGTTTCAGGAACAACCACAGCATGCAGTTAGCATGTTACAGGAACAACCACAGCATGCAGTTAGCATGTTACAGGAACAACCACAGCATGCAGTTAGCATGTTTCAGGAACAACCACAGCATGCAGTTAGCATGTTTCAGGAACAACCACAGCATGCAGTTAGCATGTTACATGAACAACCACAGCATGCAGTTAGCATGTTACAGGAACAACCACAGCATGCAGTTAGCATGTTACAGGAACAACCACAGCATGCAGTTAGCATGTTTCAGGAACAACCACAGCATGCAGTTAGCATGTTACAGGAACAACCACAGCATGCAGTTAGCATGTTTCAGGAACAACCACAGCATGCAGTTAGCATGTTTCAGGAACAACCACAGCATGCAGTTAGCATGTTACAGGAACAACCACAGCATGCAGTTAGCATGTTACAGGAACAACCACATGTTACAGGAACAACCACAGCATGCAGTTAGCATGTTACAGGAACAACCACAGCATGCAGTTAGCATGTTACAGAAACAACCACAGCATGTTCGCTTTCAAACACAGCGACAACAACTTTCTAAACCTCAGAGTGAAGATGAGAACGTCTCATTCACCACAGAGTGCTTGAAGAAGAAGAGATACTTCATCCTGCGAGGGGAAGTTCACATCGCAGCGTCCGACAGATCAGCTCACCTGAGCCAGTTGGACCGTCACTTCCTGGATTCAACCACCATCATGTCTGCCAGTCTCTTCTCTGCACTTTGTCAGCACTCAGGGCCCCCCTATTGGCCCTGGGGCCCCCTATTGGCCCTAGGGCCTCCTATTGGCCCTGGGCCCCCCTATTGGCCCTGGGGCCTCCTATTGGCCCTGGGGCCCACTATTGGCCGTGGGGCCCCCTATTGGCCCTGGGGCCCCCCAGGCTGATGTGAGATGTTTGTTATTAACTTCAGTGCGTGTACGGAGCTCTCGTCCTGATCAGATAAGCAGCAGATATCTGATAAGAGTCTTTGTGTTTGTGTGGAGCAGATCGATGACGATAAGAGGAAGGACAGCACTTACTTCAATCACCGAGGACGCTACGACAAGAAGGTAAAAAACCAATCCAACACATGCATGAAGACATGACAGAGTGCTAACGTGTGAGCGTGCTAACGTGTCAGCGTGCTAACGTGTCCGTGTTTCCAGCCTGTGATCTTAAAGGAGCTGAAGCACATGGACGGAGACTTCAGTGAGGAGCAGAGGATTGAGCTCAACACGGTAAGAACACGTGCTGACTCTGGTTCTTATATCCTGGTCATGTGACGCCTCACCGCCACGTCTCTCTGTTTCAGCTGCTGCGGATCGATTATTACAACCTGACCAAGTTCTACGGCACCGTGAGGTTCGAGTACGGCGTGTTTGGGGTGTTTGAGCTCTGCCAGAGGGGGTCGCTCAGGGTACACACACACACACACACACAGTTTATGGCTTGTGACGGTGTAAAGAGCGCTAACAGATTACCAGATTAGATTAGAGGAGCATGAACAGGGACGTGACCTCCTTCATGTTTGTGTGTTTCAGTGCATCCTGAACGACAGGATCTCTTATCCTGATGAGACCTTCATGGACATGGAGTTTAAAATATCCGTCATGTACGACATCGCAAAGGTATCTGTTCCTGACCTCTACCTGACCTTTAACTGACCTTAACCTGACCTTTAGCCGACCTTTACCCGCTCTTTAACTGGCCTTTACCCACCCTTTAACTGACCTTTACCTGACCTTTACCCGCCCATTACCTGACCTTTACCCGACCTTTACCCACCCTTTAACTGACCTTTACCCAACCTTTACCCGCCCTTTACCCACCCTTTAACTGACCTTTACCCAACCTTTACCCGCCCTTTACCCACCCTTTAACTGACCTTTACCCAACCTTTACCCGCCCTTTACCCGACCTTTAACTGACCTTTACCCGACCTTTAACTGACCTTTACCCACCCTTTAACTGACCTTTACCCACCCTTTAACTGACCTTTACCCGACCTTTACCCGCCCTTTAACTGACCTTTACCCGACCTTTAACTGACCTTTACCCGCCCTTTAACTGACCTTTACCCACCCTTTAACTGACCTTTACCCGCCCTTTAACTGACCTTTACCCGACCTTTACCCGCCCTTTAACTGACCTTTACCTGAGGAGCAGTCTATAACTCCGCCCCCTGAATGTGGACATCATTCTGATGATGAGTGGTGGTCTGACCTTCCTTCTGCATGTCCTCCTCAGGGCATGTCCTACCTCCACTCCAGCAGCATCAACATGCACGGACGCCTCAAGTCCTCCAACTGTGTGGTTGATAACCGGATGGTGGTGAAGATCACCGACTTCGGCTGTCACACCATCCTGAGGCCGGGCCGAGGTCAGAATCTGTCTCCGTCTCTGTTTGGGTCGATAAGTGGAGCGACGTGATAGGAGGGAAATATTTGATGGGAAGTCTCCTCCCTCCTCTCTCCTATTTCCTCTCTCCTATTTCCTCTCTCCTATTTCCTCTCCTCTCCTCCTCTCCTCCCTCCTCTCTCCTATTTCCTCTCTCCTATTTCCTCTCCTCTCCTCCCTCCTCTCTCCTATTTCCTCTCCTCTCCTCCTCTCCTCCCTCCTCTCTCCTATTTCCTCTCCTCTCCTCCCTCCTCTCTCCTATTTCCTCTCCTCTCCTCCTCTCCTCCCTCCTCTCTCCTATTTCCTCTCCTCTCCTCCCTCCTCTCTCCTATTTCCTCTCCTCTCCTCCCTCCTCTCTCCTATTTCCTCTCCTCTCCTCCCTCCTCTCTCCTATTTCCTCTCCTCTCCTCCCTCCTCCCTCCTCCCTCCTCTCTCCTATTTCCTCTCTCCTATTTCCTCTCCTCTCCTCCCTCCTCCCTCCTCTCTCCTATTTCCTCTCCTCCTCTCTCCTCTCCTCTCAGACGTGTGGACGGCTCCAGAACATCTCCGTAAAGACGGCGTGTCTCAGAAGGGAGACGTCTACAGCTACGCCATCATTGCTCATGAGATCATGATGAGACAGCCTCCTTTCTACACAAAGTTCTGTTCGGACCCTGCAGGTAAAGTCGGATCATTGAGGAAGACAGACCGTGTCAGACTGCACGTCCTCACCTTGGCCCTCTGTTTGCACCCCCTCAGAGAAGATCTACAGGGTGCAGTATCCCAGCGGGATGAACGTCTTCAGACCAGACATCCACTTTGACGGAGCGTCAGAGAGAGAGGTCGAGGTGAGAGATGAACCAATCGCTGCACGGCACCGACCGACAGAGAGTCGTGTTAAAGTTAACCTGAGTGACAGGGAGGAGGAGCCAAACAAAACATTTAAACAAAAACTGAAACCGTCCAAAAAAACCCACGAGGAGCAAAACGAGTAAAACATCTCACACGAGACTGACCAGGCAGGTTAATCAGACACAGGTGAGACTCATGAGACAGGTGAGGACAAGACCAGAACACTGAGGACAAGACCAGAACACTGAGGACAAGACCAGAACACTGAGGACAAGTACAAAGTCCAACCCAACACTGAAAACACTAAAACAAGATATTACACAATAAAACAGGAAACACTAAAACAAGACTAAGAAACATGAAACATCAAACTAAGAACCTGAAAACACGAGTAACAGGAAACAAGCTTACAGACAGCATAGAAGGACACAAGGACACAAGGATACACACTAAAGACTAAAGGAAACATTAAAACACACCTTGACCTTGTGTGTGCTCGCAGCTCTACAACCTGATCAAAAGCAGCTGGGACGAAGACCCCGAGCGCAGGCCGGACTTTAAGAAGATCGAGTTAACTCTGGGAAAGATTTTCAGGTACGTTCCATCTGTGTCCCTCTCTGTCCTGATATTCACAGTGACACGATCTGACACATCTGTCCTCCACAAAGTAATCTGCACAACCAGGCCACGGAGACGTACATGGACAACCTGATC
>NC_136707.1:100063-115063 GCF_947650265.1 Symphodus melops
AGCATGCATTGTTGGGTACCTACAGGTGGTGAAGTGCTCCCCCCACTCCCAGCCTGTGCGGGCCCCGGGGTGCAGCTGAGCGCTGCACGGTCTGTTTGTGTCTGTAGGCTGCGAGGACTCGACCACCAGCTCACGCTGCTTCTCGTCTGTAACACAGAAAACTGAAGCATGAGTGAGAAACCCACACCGTGACCCCGACAACAAGAGGTCAGGGAGGTCATTCAGAGAGCATGAAGGATTCACAGAAACACGAGAGGGGCGACAGTCCACGTTGCAGAGTCCTTATTCATATTCAGTTATTGGCCCTCGGCCCGCTCGTGACTCACATTAATGTGAACGCAGCAGGCTCCTCCCACTGACGGTGAGCAGATAAAGAAGCATTCACTGCATCACAATAGAGCTCAGGTGAAACAACGACATGTCTCAGTCCAGCTAAGTGGAAACAGCTGATTCTGTCTGCTGGTCCTGAGGAGGAGAACGCTCCGCTCACACATCTGTGAGTCAGCACAGAATCACGCCTCTCTGTCTGCAGAACACGAGACCCTCCGGACCCTGACATCTTTATGAACAGACTCCAAACTAAAGCTGAGCAGCGTGACGTGCTTTCATACACACTAAAGATATTCACGTGTTGGAAACTCGCTGACAGTTTAATCCTCTGGTTTTAACCCTTTGTCCACCAAATACACTCCTGCTGTACACCACTATGAGAGCAGTGTGTGTGTGTGTGTGTGTGTGTTCTGAGCTGCAGATGTGTGTGTGTGTGTGTGTGTGTTGACCCTTGGGACACCCACCAAGAAGAGAACAGAAACTGCACAGTTTCTGGTGTTCATGAGCGTCACACTTCATCAGCTGCACGCCTGCAGCCTCACCTGTTCTGCACGCTGCCACACGAACAACGACAGCGTTGCTAAACTTTGATTTGGTTCTAGTTTAAATCAAACGCTGTGGATTCCTGTTTGACACGACGGCAACAAAAAACCCAGTCTGAGTTTGCTGACATTCTCCAGTGGAACTGCTTCAGATAGAAGTGATTGTACCCGAGCTAAAAAGCCTCTGCATGTTTCTAATAAGCTCCAGCAGCAGAAAGCTGCTCAAACTAGGATCAATGTTGGAGATGAAACATGGAGAGAGGTTAGAACGCAGAAAGCTTTACAGACCCATGCAGAGCTGGCTAAACACTGAAGCTACAGTGTCCACCACATGCAGAGCTGGCTAAACACTGAAGCTACAGTGTCCACCACATGCAGAGCTGGCTAAACACTGAAGCTACAGTGTCCACCACATGCAGAGCTGGCTAAACACTGAAGCTACAGTGTCCACCATATGCAGAGCTGACTAAACACTGAAGCTACAGTGTCCACCACATGCAGAGCTGGCTAAACACTGAAGCTACAGTGTCCACCACATGCAGAGCTGGCTAAACACTGAAGCTACAGTGTCCACCATATGCAGAGCTGACTAAACACTGAAGCTACAGTGTCCACCACATGCAGAGCTGGCTAAACACTGAAGCTACAGTGTCTCTACATGCAGAGCTGGCTAAACACTGAAGCTACAGTGTCTCTACATGCAGAGCTGGCTAAACACTGAAGCTACAGTGTCCACTACATGCAGAGCTGGCTAAACACTGAAGCTACAGTGTCCACCACATGCAGAGCTGGCTAAACACTGAAGCTACAGTTTCCACAACATGCAGAGCTGGCTAAACACTGAAGCTACAGTGTCCACCACATGCAGAGCTGGCTAAACACTGAAGCTACAGTGTCCACCACATGCAGAGCTGGCTAAACACTGAAGCTACAGTGTCTCTACATGCAGAGCTGGCTAAACACTGAAGCTACAGTGTCCACCACATGCAGAGCTGGCTAAACACTGAAGCTACAGTGTCCACCACATGCAGAGCTGGCTAAACACTGAAGCTACAGTGTCTCTACATGCAGAGCTGGCTAAACACTGAAGCTACAGTGTCCACCACATGCAGAGCTGGCTAAAGACTGAAGCTACAGTGTCCACCACATGCAGAGCTGGCTAAACACTGAAGCTACAGTGTCCACTACATGCAGAGCTGGCTAAACACTGAAGCTACAGTGTCCACTACATGCAGAGCTGGCTAAACACTGAAGCTACAGTGTCCACCACATGCAGAGCTGGCTAAACACTGAAGCTACAGTGTCCACCACATGCAGAGCTGTGTGAGAGGAGGGGGGGAGACAGCTCTCTGTGATGATTAGAGTTTAGACTGCAGTACTCATTTTAAACACTAGGGGGCAGAGATACAGACTGCTCCTTTAAAGTTTGTTATTACAGCTTCTGTACTTTTTGATTCTATCTTCCATTAAAATTAGATTAGATGACTTTATTGTCCACCGTGGTGGAAATTTGTCTTGGGCTTCTCCAAAATATAAAAAACACACAGGACAAATTAAAACACTCCACAAAGTCCAACAATACGCAATAAATTAAAAAATTAAAAAATAAATAAGGGGGGGGACAGCAGATGTAATAAGTGTACCCTTTAAAGGGGGATCACTTGTGCAGTCTTGACCTCTTTAAATGGCGTTGAGAGCTCGTACAGTGTGTGACAGAACAGATCTTCTGTAAATATTGCGGCTCGCCCCTCGGGACTCTGAATGTGCGACCAGATGGCAGCAGACCTGCGAGTGTGTGAGGTGTGTGTGAGGTGTGTGTGAGGTGTGAGGAGTCCCCAGATATCTGTCTGGCCTTCCTCACCACCACACTCTGAAACACATCACAGAGTTGATGTTGTGGCTTACCGACCACCTTCCCTGCAATCTTTACAAGAGAGGACAACTTGTTGTTTTGCCTCACAGTTAAGTTTCCATACCAAGCAGCTCTGTTGAACTGCACGATGCCTCTATAGGCCATCTCCAGTCTGTGGGAACTAATAATTGTGATTAAAAACAGTGTGAGTGTGCACTGAAGCTCAAGGTGGAATCGATGGTTGGACCCAAATATTTAAAATGAGGCTCATTATTCAGAATAACAGCGGTGACATTAGCAGCTCCCTTCGTTTAAAACAAGTTATTTTCTTTTTGCAACATGAATCTCTAAAGAACTGTCCTGGCACCAGACCTGTAATAAATGAACCTGTTTAAAATATGTTTCCTCGTGTGTCCGATCTTTTCCAGATATGATGTCATCTGCATATTTAAACAGCTGAACATTATTGACATTCACAGTCGTGGAGAACAACAGTGGCGACAGCACACAACCTTGTGGTGCTCCAGTATTTATAACCTTAACAATAATAATAATAATAATAATAATAATAATAATAATAATAATAATAATAATAATAATAATAATAATAATAATAAACCCTCTGAGGTCAAATAAAACTTGTATTGTATTAAAGCGTGTTGTGACTCACCTGCTGAAACACAAACACGTCTGATACCGACGATTAGAACTCAAACTCGCAGCAGCTGCTTCAACGACGTGTGTGTGTGTGTGTGTGTGTGTGTGTGTGTGTGTGTGTGTGTGTGTGTGTGTGTGTGTGGTGCTTACCCGGGGTTCTGCTGGTCTTGGTGTGTCTTCTGTAAATCATGATCCACATAGACACGATGAGGATGAAGCCCAGAGCCACCAGAACCACACAGATCCACAGAGCCGGACTCAGAAGGATCATGGGGGATGTCTGAGGGGCCGGAGACGGGGACTTCACCTGGACCACGGAGGATGTTTGAGGGGCCGGAGACGGGGACTTCACCTGGACCACGGAGGATGTCTGAGGGGCCGGAGACGTGGACTTCACCTGGACCATGGAGGATGTCTGAGGGGCCGGAGACAGGGACTTCACCTGGACCACGGAGGATGTCTGAGGGGCCGGAGACGGGGACTTCACCTGGACCACGGAGGATGTTTGAGGGGCCGGAGACGGGGACTTCACCTGGACTATGGGAGGCCGGCGCCGCTCTGAGGGAAAACAATGATTATACACCTGAACAGAAAAAACAGATCACATGCTGAAGAACATTCAATAAAAGTCATGTAAAGGTTAGCGATGAACAGCCCTGCAGCCGACCAATCAGAGCTCAGGGTTTAAAGGGCATATTAGAGCCAACACGTTTAAAACGCAGAGCAGCTTCAGAAGTGTCCTGAGGAAAAACCACCTGGATCTGCAGAGACCAGCAGAGACCAGCAGAGACCAGCAGAGACCAGCAGAGACTCACCTGTGAGCCGCTCGCTCGCTCGCCTCTCCGTGCTGATGCAGCGTTTGAGCAGGAAGTCATACTTCTGACCCACAGGACAAACCTTCCTGTCCATGTCTGCCGAGATGTGAACACACTGTGAGGACGGAGAGCGGTGACAGCCGGAGGACCAGATGCAAAATGGAGGTGTTGTGAAATGAGTGGAGTGTTGAACAGGCGTTTCAGTTCCTCCATTTCAGAGGAAAGACTGAATCACTACGCGAGTCCCCGAGGACCGAGACAGAAACAGAGAGAGAGAGCAGAGACAGTCCTGACATCCTGATCAGCTGTGATCATGTGACCGCATGTCGCTGTGGATCCATGGACACAGACTTCCTGTTTTAAAGTGAGAACTAAGTCACGAGTAACCTCTCGGGGTCTGGATTCTCAGCAGGTGACGAGTTCTGGTTTCAGCTGTATTGACCAATGACATGTCAGCAATCTTTACTGCATATGTATCAGTAACGTGATGAGGACTTATGGATCTCTATGACCTGATTGCTGCGGATTCAAGGTCAAAGGTGAACTCTATTTGTCCCACAAGATGAGAAATGTGTCCTGGACTCTTCACTGTCTCAGATTCACCAGCAGCCTCCAGCTGTAGTGAAGCTCTAAGCCCCTCCCCTCTGCAAAGGGACAAAGTTCAGGCTGTGTCCCTTTGGAGAACCATGACAAAAGACTCTTTATCCCAGCATGCCTTGCAGGTACTCCCAGAAGGCTTTGCTACACCAAACACATAGGTGTGAAGTTTGGGAGGGATAAAACCAGTTGCCTCCCATTGTTCAGTCTCTCTCATACGTCGTCTGGAGACGTCCGAGGATATCAACTCTGCTTCCTGTTTCACAGCACGATTCTCTTTTTTCAAAAGTTTTGGCGCGCAGCTAAAACAAGGGCCTTGAAGCATACCGACATCCTGAATTCTGAGCTTAGATCATCCATTTGAACGCATCTCTAAGAAGAGCGTCTGATTTCTCCCGTAGTAAAACGGTATTGAGAGAGATCATAAGGATTACGTCTCGTTCCGTCCTTTAAAGAAAGGACATCCACGGAGATCACCTCGCTCGACGGAGGACACCACGGCTCTGTTCATCCCCTTGGACGCGCCGCCATCACCATACAACTGCAGGGAGACGGCTCGAGACCGTTCCGGGGACCCTTTGCTTCTTTCATCAACCGTGGACAAAACGGTTCCAAGTGAGGCTTAGCTAGGTCTGGGCAGTTAGATATAGAGAGTGTGTTTAATAACTGAGTTATTATTGTGAAACGGTGATAATATTTACTTGGTGACCACTGTGTCTTTGGTCTATGAGAGTAAAACCTCTTTTGTTTCCTTTATTTGTGCCGCTGCGTCATAACCGGGTAATAGACTCATCATCAGAAAGACTAGTGTGAACGCCGTCTGATACAAATCCGGCCGCTGGCTTCTGGTAGTGAAGTTAACTATGCTGAGTTGTGTGTGAGCTCCAGGCTGAGATTGAGCTTCTGAGGTGCGCTCGTTTCTCTCTCTCTCTCCCTTTACGCACATACGCACCTTTCGGCAGACGCATACACACACACACACACACACACACACACACACACACACACACACACACACACACACACACACACACACACACACACACACACACACACACACACACACACACACACACACACACACACACACAGATCTGTTGCATTCCAGACGCTGCAGAAACGTAGACCAGGTAGAGACCGAGTTTGACTCCGTCTCTAGACAATAGACCAGGTTAGGAGACCTGTGTTCAGTGTCCGCCATCACGTGACCACACGTGGTCGCGCTGCCATTTTGATCTCTCTCTCTCTCTCTCTCTCTCTCTCACACACACACACACATCACGCTTGTTTGTTTATGTTTGTTACCTGTAGTTTAGTTTATAATAGTTGTTGTTTGATTGAGTTTCATTGATTAACTTGATGTTTCTTTGTTAAATAAATTCTGTTATAATTTAAAGAGCAGTTGTTTGTGATCACTGTGTATTCACTTTGTGACTCAGGCTGAAAGGAGCTTTGTGTTCGGATTTCACACCTTCAATTAAATACAGATTATTAATATTAATGATATTTGTATTTGTATTTAATTAAATAATTTGAGACTGATATTGGTAATAATTTGGTTGTTCCCTGTTTACAGGGTGGTGCCCCGAGGTTTATTAAACTCAGTTTAATAATAATTATTGATTCATTCAGTGCAACAATTATTACATTTAATTTGACAACTAAATGTTACATCATAAAACCCAACGTAATGTTGCCGCCGTGGGAGGTCCCTACAACTATGACGATGACCCGACTGCTCATCACATGGTTATGATGAGCGATGACAGAGACAGGAGGCGGGACATGTGGTTATGATGAGCGATGACAGAGACAGGAGGCGGGACATGTGGTTATGATGAGCGATGACAGAGACAGGAGGCGGGACATGTGGTTATGATGAGCGATGACAGAGACAGGAGGCGGGACATGTGGTTATGATGAGCGATGACAGAGACAGGAGGCGGGACATGTGGTTATGATGAGCGATGACAGAGACAGGAGGCGGGACATGTGGTTATGATGAGCGATGACAGAGACAGGAGGCGGGACATGTGGTTATGATGAGCGATGACAGAGACAGGAGGCGGGTCAGTCCTGAAAACCTTTAATCACATGAGGCGTCTGATCAGCACAGATAAAACCCTGAGAACGCCATCAGCACGCCGTCCACACGACGTTAGACTGAGACAGTGTTCATCTTTCAAACCGCTGCTCGCCAGGCGTGAACATTAAAGTTTAAAAATGTAGAAAACAGACAAACTTAAAAACACGGATTAGAAACGTGATTGGCAGCTTTTTGTTTTGATCACATGGAAGAAGCCCGAGCTTCAGTTTGGACTTTAAAAAGTGCAGGTTGTTCCTTTGAGTCCTCGCCGCCACGGCCTCAAGCCGCCACGGCCTCACGCCGCCACGGCCTCACGCCGCCACGGCCTCACGCCGCCACGGCCTCACGCCGTCACGGCCTCACGCCGTCACGGCCTCACGGCGTGAACAGCAGCGGGGACATCCTGACGAAGGTGAAGTTGAAGTATGGCGGCAGACCCTGGTGACTGATGCTGCTGAAGTTTCCCCAGCTGAACGGAGGAAGTCCTCCCTGAGTGGTCGGCCCGTTCAACGCCTCGGCGCTGAACATCTCCGCCATGTGGAAATCTGTCACCTGCAACAAGAGCACGCCAACGCTCTTAAAGCTACAGTAACCTTACTCTATTTAGATCTTCATCATCAAGCAGCCAATCACAGCCACTGAGTGGAGAATGTTCTGGTTGCTTGGCAACCAGCTTCTCCAGACACTACAGTGAGCAGGCTCTGATGTCATCACCACGGTTACGGTACCTTAGTGTCATAGCAACCAGACGGGGAAGCCTTCTCCGTCCTCAGGTCTCCCCGACAGCAGATGGTCTTACAGGGGTCGCCCTTCGAGTACGGGTCCTTCTTGTAGTCTGAAAACAAACAGTCAAACGAGTTGGCGCCCCGCCTCCTGTCAGGTCGCAGAAAAAGAAGGAGGAGCCTCGCTCTTCATAAGCTCCTCCCTCTTTTCCTTGTTGTTAAAGTCATGAAGCGTTGCTGCGATCTTTAAAGTGGTAGCGACCCACTCACCGTTGAACCTCATGATGAACTTCAGAGAGTCCAGGTCCTTCACGCTGGACTGGTCTCTGCGGAAGATCTTGGCTCTGGGACACAGGTCGTAGGAGAAGTCTTCTCCGAACTGCTCCCACATGCGTGTGTAGCCGCTCAGCGTGTAGATCTTCTCGTGAAACGGGACGTTGAAGGACGGCCAGTAACCTGCGGGGACACCAGCGTGAAAAATTAACCCTTTGAACGTGGAGGTCGAACACGACAGAAGAGACGCCGCCGCCCCCCGTTAAAGCACACACACTCAGACTGAACAGTGTAACCATGGTTACGGGGGTTGGTACCTCTGCGCAGAGCCGGCGTCTGGTCCGAGTACTCCACCAGCCCGGGGATCTGCTCGACCACGGTCAGAGCGCCATCAGAGACACTGAGCCCCAGCTTCACCTTACTGCGGTCCAACACCATGTACTGATTGTTATAGGTTCCTAAAGGGGCGGGGTTTAGGAGAATGACCTTTGACATGGATTTGGATCACTGAGGATGCAACATGGTCTGTTTCCTGTCTGCACTGACCCGAGTTGAACATGGAGAAGGTTTTGGCCCACTCCTCTCCGCTGTGAGCCAGACTGTGAGCCAGCCGGACCCTCTGCCACGACAGCAGACTCTTCGGGGTGATGGCGTCAAAGAGCGAGGAGTTGAAGACGTTGTTGGTTGTCTGTGTCATCATCAGGCCGCTGCCCAGGAGGTAGAAATCATCGAGCGACACCAGGAAGCCTGAGGACACACGAGAGCTGAGCGTGAGAGGCGCTGCAGGCGGCGTTATCGTGTCCGAGCGTGCGAGAGAGAGAGAGAGACGCACCGGGGTAGCTGCTGAACGACAGTTTCCCCGTGGCCGTGTTCGGGTCGCTGACACGGAAGTCCCAGTGTTTGTAGATCCTCAACATGGCGGCGTACGTGTACCAGCTGGAGTGAGCGAACAGGAGGTTCTCATAGCCGGGCAGCAGCTGGCGGAGAGGACAGAAGGTCAAAGATAAACATACTGACGTCCGCTCACGCCGCGCCGCCTCAACACGGTGCGTCAGAACGGAGGATGGCGAGGAGGCCGCAGGAACAAGGCGCCATGAGTGTGACTAGCCAATAGAGCCCGCCCACTTTTTTGGCACCTCTGCTAGCGGAAGTAAATTTTCCCGCTCAAACCCTCCGTTGACATTTCACAATATTGAAACCTGTAACCATGACAACCAGCTCCCATAATACTCGAGAGGCAAAGAAACAACCACTCCCACAATCCTTTGCTAGCATGCGATCTACAGAGCATCACGTGACGTTATGTCTCGTGTTGTCATGGCGTCACGCCGTGTCGGTCACATGTTTGACCTCTGACCTTGATGAGTGCAGAGCAGTGTCCCATCCCTGGAAGTTTGAAGTCTCTGAGCCGGGTGTTAGAGTCCGGGACCAGGGCCGGGATCAGATCCAGCAGGTCTCCCACAGCGTTCAGGAACTGGACCGCGAATTTAGACAGAGGCTACGAGGGCGAGAGAGGGAGGGAGAGAGAGAGTCTGTTTGTGGCGTTGTGGGGGGGGGTCATGTTGTTGTTGTCCATCACTGTATAAATAAAGTTTGATTGATAAATAAATCTGAACCTTCTTCCCTTGTTTCTTGGCCCAGTCTGCAGCTCCGGCCTGCAGTCCGTCCATCTGAGCCACGATGAAGCCCGCGTGTCTCCACAGGGGATCCGAGTCTCTGTGGACTTTCACCTGCTCCCTGGTCCACGCGTCCTGCTTCCTACAGGACCAGGACAAGGACAGATGTTGTTCTGCACTCTTCTTCTCTGTTTCCTAAAAACACTCTGAAGTAAAGAGAAGAAGTGAAACGGACTCACTCCATGAAGCTCTGAACCGGGCCGAGGATCTTTGGCTCCGTGATGAGCTGAGGGTACATGTTGGTGTAGTGATCCATCATCTGCCTGCACAGAGGAGAACAGAAGTGAAGCTGCTCCATGGTCCCTTCAAAATAAAACTCAGTCTCCTCCTAAAGTGGAGCTGCTCCACGGTCCCTTCAAAATAAAACTCAGTCTCCTCCTAAAGTGGAGCTGCTCTATTGTCCCTTCAAAATAAAACTCAGTCTCCTCCTAAAGTGAAACTGCTCCATTGTCCCTTTAAAATAAAACTCAGTCTCCTCCTAAAGTGAAGCAGCTTGTCCCTTTAAAATAAAACTCAGTCTCCTCCTAAAGTGAAGCTGCTCCATGGTCCCTTCAAAATAAAACTCAGTCTCCTCCTAAAGTGAAGCTTTGTCCCTTCTGGGCCTCCGTACATGTGTGACTGTGTCTGCAGAGACTCTGTCCTCTGACTGGATTTGACTCTTCTGATTTGTTCTGGTTGACTCGGGACGTTTGTGGGCGGAGCTGGTGTGTTTCCTCCAGCCAATGAGAGCGCAGCAGGTGAGTTTAGGATACAGCTCAGTGATTGGAGGAGATTTAGAGTGGTGAATATGACGGACGTGGACGTAGCAGCAAAGAAGAGAAAATGTCCTAATCACTGATGTTGTGATTCAATGGTTTAGTGAAAAGAGGAGCGTGCAGCTCGTGGACTTACTGAGCAGTGAGGAAACCTTCCAAGTACCCGGCGAGGAAGAAGGTGAGCTCGTCCGTTTCAGCAGTCTGTCCGTAGCCTGCGTGGACCTCCAGGACGCTCCAGCCTGTGGTGGTCAGGGTGTCGTTCAGGTACCCATATGCATCCCCCTCCGTCTCCACCACCCCCTCCTTCAGGATGACGGTCTTCTGCTGAGGGTCCCAGTACACCGTGGCTGTGGTCCACTCTGGAGAACACACAGATTCAGTCCCAACGCTCTGTGCAGGTTCAACTCGTATCACTGACGTGAGACAGCTTAATGCTGACTCATCCATCGTCTTCTGTGACGTCACTGAGGAACAACATCTCACCTCAGAGCAAAGTGGGGACTTTTTGGAAGAGGAACTATCCACTTGGGGAGTTCCCCTTAAACACACCGAAGGCGTTTTCTGACCACAGGAGCTTTTTCATAATTCAAGGAAATGTTGGCGCCCTCGTTCTTTTTTTATTGATTCTGCACCGCAGGAACTTTCTCTTCCTAGAACCCTGTTTAGAGGAACCTTGTTCTGGGGACTTTCTGAAGAGGAACTGTCCACATCAAGAACTACAGTGTAGTACCTACTCTGAAGCAGGAGCTCAAAGGTTCCTCTAAAACAGAAAAAGAAAGTTCCTGCACTTGTGTACTTTATCTTATGTGAGGTTAGATGATAACCGTTAATATCTGCAGGTTATCATCTAACCTCACATAAGATAATGTGCTATGTATACAAGGTCATATATTGTGTGCAGATTTAGAAAACAATTTTAAAAGCAGTTCAGACCTCCTTAGAGATTAAAACTTCTAATATGTGTGTTTATTTACTTTTTGGACCTTCTAGGTCTCCGTAAAACTGTCCTGCAGAGTAAACACATTCAATCAGCTCAGTGACAGCAGATACACACACACACACACACACTTGAATTTCCCTCGGGATCAATAAAGTATCTATCTATCGATCACACACACACACACACAGACACACACACGGGAAGGCGACCTACTTACTGTCAGCACACACGGAGGTCGTCCCCGCCAAAAATAACACAAAGACATAAAAACTGCTCTTTAGAGACAACATGGCGGGTTAAAGAGTAAAGACAGGCTCCACTTCCCTGAAGGTGTTGCTGCTTTTATAAGGCAGAGAGGAAACAGTCATGGGTTAACTTGGAGGGAATTTCTCTGGAAATCTGAGTAGCAACAAGCGGAACGGCTTCTGATTGGCTGCAAACTGAAGGAGAAGAAGGACAACACGCAGTGTGTGTGTGTGTGTGTGTGTGTGTGTGTGACATTACGGACACATAACGGACACATCAGTCACATGGTCAGAGTTACGCTGTTGAATAATAACTATTTTCTAGAAGAGAAGAAAATGTTCACCCCAGATGGGACTCGAACCCACAATCCCTGGCTTAGGAGGCCAGTGCCTTATCCATTAGGCCACTGGGGCTAGATAGCATTTCTGCAATAGAGGAAGACAATTTATAATCTTATATATCTATAATTCAGTATACCTTTGCCTAGGTGAGACTAGTTAAGGACTCTTGACTAGTTAGTTTTCCTTAATTAAAATACATTCTCATAATTGGTCCTTTTTTTGGCGGGTTATTTAAATTTGTGGGACCTGATAAACGCGTCGGTTGCTTTTTAAATTTTAATGTCATTTTAACTCCGACACATGAAGATGTGGATTCAGGGATCTTAACTGTAACCTGAGAATCAAGTCATAATTATTTACATTCTGTTAGAACTGGTTATATCCTGAGTTTGGACTTTTCAGACTGAGATTTGTTTTCTTCTTTTTCACTAAAATGACGTCATCGTTAGAACTCTGGAAAAGGGAAATCAGAATTTTAATTTCTAATAAATTACAATTTTAATATATTTTCAGTGGCCCTGAACTCATCTTCAGCTACAATAAAATAATAAAAAATAATTCTGTCAGTCAATGAGCTGCAAATTTTCACCACCTGATCTGTTAGAGAAAATAAGACTTCATATATTTCTATTAAATTTATATTCCAGATATATTATATTAGAATATAAGAATATATATCAGAATATATTATGTATTCTGAAAAGAAAACAGGCTCTGCTGCCCCCTAGTGACTGCTTCAGGCACACTAATAATCAATAAAAACACTTACCAGCTAAATAAACGACAAAGAAACCGAACACATGAATAATAATCAATATAATATGGAATCAATATTATTCAGCAGGTCAGGAGAATAAATACAGTAGGAATGATAACAAGTGTAAAGATTAAAACATTTTCCCTTTGGACATTTTTTCCGTTCATCGCTGAGAGGAGAAATAAAAGCACATGCATTTTAGGCAATATCAGAATAACTTAAATGGCGCTCAAGACGAACTCGAAATAAGAAACATGTGACCATACAGGAAGTGGACAAATGTTCCTTGACAGTCAGGTGGAACACACCCTTCATAAAGAACTACAAATATGTCCACCTCAGTCTCCTTCTTCAGCCCCTAAAATAGTATTTTAAGCAGCGACACAAACCCCCATCCTAAAATTCACACCCAAACAAAAGAAGCAAACAGTGACGTAAATATTCAGATGTTAAACAATCAGCATGACGCACATTGACGCTCATCGCAGAGACGAGAAGGCACACTTCATATAAGCTCTCCTCTGCTGCACGACACTCAGGTTAACATAACGTGGACTCTCTAAGTCTCAGAGAGGTTACATAGTGATAAAGCTTTTGGTTTTTAAAGGTCACATGATCTCCTCCTCCTCTTCAGGTGAAATCAGTGTCCTCGCTCCTCTTCATCATGTGTGCGAAGTGTGTTGTTGTAAATCCACTCTGATCCTGTATTTGATCATGTCTATAAACCCCTCTATTTCAGCCCTGCTCAGAACAGGCTGTTTCTGTGTCTGTAGCTTTAAATATGTAAATGAGCTGTGTCTGACCACGCCCCCTCTCTGGAAGGGCTCGGGTGTACTCGCTGCTGTCTGGCTCCATGTCCTATTGTTTACGGTGAGAAGGCAGACTCAGAGGGCAGAACAAACACCTAGCTGTGGGAGTGTCACCCACCTGGGGGAGGGGCTACTGCCCTTTGTGATGTCATGAAGGGAACATCTCCAAACGGCCTGTTTGAGCAGGCAGAAGATGGAGAGGATGGACTTTTCTCATCACTGGAGGGTTTGGAGACAGACTAGAGGTTAGAGGAACATGAGGAGAGGATTCTGGGTAATATGTGACCTTTAAAACTTATGAGACAGAAAACTCCTCCAATCGACCCTCACGGATCCAAACAGCAGCAACTTTAAAGTTCAGTAGTTCCTCATCCTTTTGACAACAGTTTAGGTTTACACACACACACACACACACACACACACACACACACACACACACACACACACACACACACACACACACACACACACACACACACACACACACACACACACACACACACACACACACACACTCATACATCATCTATCAGTTTCTCAGCTCCATTTTCTGCTTGTCTCCTTTCGCAGCCTCCTCCTTCCTTCTCCTCGTCCTCGTCCTCGTCCTCGCCGGTAAACGACGGGCTGCCGTAGTTGAACGTCGTGCGAGAGAGGTCTACCTCGATGGGGAAAACATCGGCCTCCTTCAGGATGGCGTAGCACTCGTCGTAGTAGTGAGACATGCCTGAGACGAAGCGCTGCAGCTGGAACACGATGTCCTGGACTGCAGAGGAAAAGATGAAACTTAGATTTGAGGTTTTTTTTCACTATAACGTGCTGATTCCTTTTTCTGTGTGCAGAAATGAAAGTGTTGCACAACGATCATGAGCAGGACTCTACATGAAACCAAACACATCTCTGTTTGTGACAGTTTCTGAGTGTTAAGGATGTAAATATCCAAACAAACACAAAAACAGACCGTGTTTCTGGTCGAGCAGCTCGATCTTCTCCAGAACGTCTTTCCTCATTTTGGCAAAGCGTGCCCGAGCTTCCTGTCGACACCGCAGCACCAAACGGTACTCATAGTTTCCGGTGCAGACGCGATACAGCGGCTCGCCCATGGCCTGCAAGAACACAATGATATTGATGCTGATTCAAATCAAACAGCATGGCTCTCTCTGTGGAAGCCTGACTGATGTTCTCGCTCATATCAGGACTCACTATGCTGCTGTACTCCTCGTCGTCCATCTCCTTCACCTTCAAGCAGTACGACTGAAAGACACAGAGAGGTCATGATGGGTTTCTGTTGCTCACACGTGATGAACAGCTGGTTCATGCCTTGCTCACAGGTTAGCTCACCAGGTATTCAAACTTCACGTCCAGGTACTTTCTGATGGTGAGCTTGGTGTCGGGGATGGCTTTGTGGAGGTACGTGTTCAGATCATGGAGCATCTGCACGACAACAAACGTCCTGTGAAGGGAGTCACGTCCCAACATGTTTCACAGCTGGCCTTGTGTTTACACTCACAGGTTTGATGGTCTTCAGCAGCTGAATCCCGTATTTCTCGATGGAGCGGTGAGCGTCTGCAAACTTGACGAAAGCCTCGCTGGCTGCAGCCTGAG
>NC_136707.1:120063-125049 GCF_947650265.1 Symphodus melops
TAAACACTGCTCACTATAAAAGAAGAAGAAGAAGAAGCTGGTCACTCACTGACTTCTTGTTTTCCAGAGACGAACCTGCAGGACTCCTCCTCCCTGACACCATGAGCACGGTGAGTCTGTCACCTTTAATTTAAACACTTCCAGGACTTTTTCAGGACTGTTTGGAATAATGACTTAAACAAACGGTAACATCTGTTTTTGTGTCTTCAGCATGTTGAGCTGAAGAATGTTCACCTGAGGATCGGAGATCAGCTGACATTGAAGGGGGAAGTTCTGCACGATGCTGAAAGGTAAGCTCTTTTGATTTAATGTCTGAAACACAGAATCCTTCTCAAACTGACACCACCTCAGATTCCAGATCGACCTGGGCCGTGACGAAGACGACCTGGCGCTGCATTTTAACCCTCGTTTCCATGACGACACCGACGGAGCTGTGCTCGTGTGTAACTCAAAGTGTGCCGGAACCTGGGGCGATGAGATCCGGGACGTACACAACCCTCTGCACCGGGGTGCGGAGGTGAAGGTGAGCACGACGGACTGAAAACACTGAGGGGAAGAGTTAAAGGAGAACGTTTATCTGGGTAACCAGACAGTCTAACAGACCCACAACATGTGGAATAAATCATCCTGTCCTTTGTTTGTGGTCTGCAGAAGTCTGACAACACAGAGAAAAATGCTCCGTTTCTAATGTGCTCCCTTTGTGATGTCACAGTGGGATTCTGGTTAAAATAAGTCCCCTCCCTGGTAGCTCCACCCATGGACTCCACCTCCAGACTGGAGATAAACCTTTATGCAGGTCCACCATTTTTATTCGCACCGGCAAAAAAGCCATGTCTACTGGGAAAACTTAGGGGGCGGGGTCATTGCATTTAAAGAGACACACACACCAAAACAGAGCGTTATATTTGGACCAAAGCACAGAAACACAGATGTCTCATTTAGAGCTCCCATCGTGTTTGACGGTGTGTCTCCTCTTGTCTCACATCGTGTTTGACGGTGTGTCTCCACTTGTCTCACATCGTGTTTGACGGTGTGTCTCCACTTGTCTCAGATGGTGTTTGACGGTGTGTCTCCACTTGTCTCCCATCGTGTTTGACGGTGTGTCTCCACTTGTCTCAGATCGTGTTTGACGGTGTGTCTCCACTTGTCTCAGATGGTGTTTGACGGTGTGTCTCCACTTGTCTCCCATCGTGTTTGACGGTGTGTCTCCACTTGTCTCAGATCGTGTTTGACGGTGTGTCTCCACTTGTCTCCCATCGTGTTTGACGGTGTGTCTCCACTTGTCTCACATCGTGTTTGACGGTGTGTCTCCACTTGTCTCAGATGGTGTTTGACGGTGTGTCTCCACTTGTCTCCCATCGTGTTTGACGGTGTGTCTCCACTTGTCTCAGATCGTGTTTGACGGTGTGTCTCCACTTGTCTCACATCGTGTTTGACGGTGTGTCTCCTCTTGTCTCACATCGTGTTTGACGGTGTGTCTCCACTTGTCTCACATCGTGTTTGACGGTGTGTCTCCTCTTGTCTCAGATGGTGTTTGACGGTGTGTCTCCTCTTGTCTCACATCGTGTTTGACGGTGTGTCTCCTCTTGTCTCAGATGGTGTTTGACGGTGTGTCTCCTCTTGTCTCACATCGTGTTTGACGGTGTGTCTCCACTTGTCTCACATCGTGTTTGACGGTGTGTCTCCTCTTGTCTCACATCGTGTTTGACGGTGTGTCTCCTCTTGTCTCAGATCGTGTTGAAGCTGGCCGGAGACGTGTTCGAGGTGATCCTTCCACACGGACAGGAGGTCCAGTTTCCAAACCGTGACGCCGTGGATCTCATCAGCTACGTCCGAGTCAAAGGAGACTTCAAAGTGACCTCCTTCAAGATCTGCTGAGAGACCAAAGTCTGGCTGCTGCTCGTGGTGAAAGGAAGTGATGGGGGGGGGGGCGGGGGGGGGGGGGGGGGGGGGGGGGTCTGTTGTGTCGAAGAGTATTAAATCTTTCAGTGTAAACAAACGTGTTGCGTTTTTAATTGAAGGCTTCAAACCACAGAGAACAAAAAACACAAGTCACCTACCTGTTTCTGTTTCCGACAGTTTGTAATTTAATAAAACACTTCAGAAATCTTCTCCAGAGACCGAAATGATTTATTTAGAGGACGAGAGAGAGAGAGAGAGAGAGAGGGAGGGAGGGGAGAGGGAGAGAGAGGGAGGGGAGAGAGAGAGAGAGAGAGAGACAGAGAGAGAGGGAGGGGAGAGGGAGAGAGAGGGAGGGGAGGAGAGAGAGAGAGAGAGAGAGGGAGGGGAGAGGGAGAGAGAGGGAGAGAGACAGAGAGAGAGAGAGAGAGGGAGAGAGGGAGGGGAGAGGGAGAGAGAGAGAGAGAGAGAGAGAGAGAGGGAGGGGAGAGGGAGAGAGAGGGAGGGGGAGAGAGAGAGAGAGAGAGAGAGGGAGGGGAGAGGAGAGAGAGAGAGAGAGAGAGAGAGAGAGAGAGACATAGATTCAAACCTGGGCCGCCTGAAAAAAAGGACTCTATGGGGAGTTGATGGTTTGACCTTGTAGACTGTGTTAGAGGTCATCCACACTTGGATGCAGTGATCAGCTGATCAGCAGTTTAAAGAATAATAATCAAATAAAGGTCACAGAGGAGTTTTTATTTGTGCGTCCACGTCTTTATATAAAAACACGACTAACACGTAGACTCAGTCCTGTGATCCTGTACCACCCTCACCTCCCCGTGCTGCTGGTCGTCATGGTAACAGAGTTACAAAGTTCGGAGTTCATCGTGTCTTCAGGGCCGTGAGAGTTGGTTTGATAATCTGAGTCCTGGCTGCAGGGGGGGAGGAGTCAGACCCACGACTGTCACACAAGTGTCTCTTCCCCTTTAAAGCTCCTCCCCCTCTTCCTACACCTTGACCTCCTCCTCCTCCAAGAAGGCGGGGGGTGTTTTGGGGCTGTGGGAGGGAGCAGGAGAGGCGGAGTTATTGCTCAGTCTCCGCCCCCTCACAAACGATCCTCCTCCGTAGTGACGGGACAACACGTCCGCCGCCCGCTGGAATTGCTCCGCCTCCATCGCTGACCCCTCCTCTCGAGGAGATTCGGCGCTCTGTGAACCTCCCTCCTCCTCCTCCTCCTCCTCCTCGTCACTCTCTGTCCTGTTAGAGCGCCCCCTGCTGCTCGTGTTCCTTCTGATCGAGCCGCCACCTGTGGAGGTGTTGGGTGAGGACGCAGCAGGGCTCTGCACGGGCGTCTCCATCAGAGAGCTGCTGTCCTCCTCCTCCTGCATGGCGTCCTGCATGGCGTCCTGCACGGCGTCCTGGCTGTGGACTGACGTCTGAAGGCAGCTCGGGTTGTCGAAGAAGCCCAGGACCTCGGTCATGAGGGAGGGGCCGAGGTCCACGTGGAACGAGGTGAGGGAGTCAGAGCGAGTCAGAGACGTTTTCTCTCGGTCGATGCGAGAGAGGCGGGGCAGAGTGACGAAGCCCGACTGCAGACCTGCAGGCAGAGAGGAGGACACATGACATCAGAGAGGGGGGGGGGGGGGGGCAGAGGGGCTTTCCAACACACGTCTGTGTGCTGAGCTCTGATTGGTTCGTCTGTGATGAAACATGTAAGTGAGTAATTATCTCTCTGAACCAGCTGTGTGTGTGTGTGTGTGTGTGTGTGTGTGTGTGTGTGTGTGTGTGTGTGTTTGTGTAGGTGTGTGTGTGTGTGTGTGTGTGTGTGTGTGTGTATAGGTGTGTGTGTGTGTGTGTGTGTATGTGTGTGTAGGTGTGTGCACTGGCTGTTTAATGTCTCACACTTTAAACACCTACACACACACACACACACACACATACACACACACCTACACACACACACCTACACACACACACACAAACACACACACACCTACACACACACACCTACACACACACACACACACACACACACACACACACACACACCTACACACACACACACACACACACACACACACACACACACCTACACACACACACACACACACACACACCTACACACACACACACACACACACACACACACACACACACACACACACACACCTACACACACACACCTACACACACACACACACACACACACACACACACACACACACACACCTACACACACACACACACACACACACACACACACACACACACACACACACACACACCTACACACACACACACACACACACACACACACACACACACTGTTCTGAGAGTCATTAACTGTTTGCAGGTCTGTTTTGATTTTTGTTGATTATAGATGGGGGGGGTGTTTATTGTGAGCAGTTGTAGTCATGGTTACCATGACTACAACTGCTGGTTACCATGGTTACCATGACTACATGAAGTGTCAGGCGTTTCATCCTTCAACAGACGTCAGGAAGACAAACCTTCTTACCGTAGTAGTACGAGTCGTCCGACGAGCTGGGGAACAGAACCCTGTCCAGACACCCGTTGGGGGAGTCGATGTTGAGCTGGGGGAGGGAGATGGCGTTCTTGATGATGGGTGAGACGTCCGGCGGCGGGGGACGACAGATCACGCGAGCCTCCTCGCGGCCTCGGCGCAGCGTTCTTCCCGACGTGTCTAAAGGTGCGTGTGAAGAACCCCGTGGTCCTGGAGCTGCTGGCTGAGTCCGGACTCCCCGGCTCCCTCGCACCCCCCGAAGTTACTGAGGAACGACGTGTCTCCAAACACATCGCCACCCCGACCAACGTGCATGGTGTGTCTGAAGTCCCCGAGCGGCGGGCTGATCATGTCCACAGACAGCTCGCTCTTAAAGCGGCGTTTTCCCCTGGGAGCCAGACACGAGGCCTTTAATCCCTGCAGGCATCTTTCCCAGACTCATAGTGCTGTAATGTCTCTTTAAGTCCAGCAGGGGGCGCTGAGCTCCCGAGAACATCAGGAGAGATCCAGTGGCAGCGCCGCTTCCCTGTGGAACCAGAGAGAGAGCGTTAGAAGGCACATTCTGCACGCTGCCCGAGGCAGAC